>NW_028270012.1:0-121263 GCF_054644295.1 Miniopterus natalensis | reverse complement strand
TAGGAAAAAGATCGTGTTTGAGCAAGAGTGATGTAGTGTGCGTTTTCCTGGATTTCAAGTGATTTGGGAAACATACTCCTTGTTTTTCCACATTGTGTAAGAAACAACATGAGGCTTGCAAGAGATTGAAACAATGCATCCCCAAACGTATTCCAGCAGTGAAAACACATGTTTCTACAAAGACTTTGAAGGAGCAAGCAAAAGCCTAGTGGCAGAGTGTTCTTTCAGAGAGAAACACATGCATTTCATCCTTCTGGAGTGAGTTTTCAGCCTGGAATTCATTTGCATTTTGTACTGTGCAGAATGTAGCTACCTGCTCGGGGGTTGTCTCATAGAAGCACCTTTCCTGTAGGAGCTTGTTGCAACATTCATTGTTTGGCTATGTTCTTTAGGGTTGGTTTTGGAAGGTCTTTCAACTTTGGCCAAATCCCGCTTCGTACGAAATTTTTTCACAGCGCTGTCTCCAAGTGTCCACAAAGAGCTGCTGCTTGAAACTGTCCACATGCACATCTCCCATACTGGTGTGCTCGATTCACTACCTGGATTTTGGTTTCCACTTCTTTCTTTGAAATGACAAGCCTTCTTTCTGCATGCTACACACACCTTGTTGCAGTTTCAGCTTGAAGCATGTTGGTGCTCTCAAAACGCTGTGTAACTTCTGTAGGGTGTGTTACTCTCCAGCACTGAATACACTACTTAGAGCTCGTTTCACCACAGACACGCAAACACATCTTTCTGTGAAAGTCCTACCTCAGGTCACTTGGAAATGTAAGGTTTTCATGGAGAACATGAGGTCCATCATGGTTTTGCACTCTGCAACCAATAGAAATGTCCTTTTGTACATAGCCATCTGAAATTCACATCAAAATACCCTTCTTTTCTGGTTTCTTGAATGTTCTCAACACATTAGGAGAAAGATCGTGTTTGAGCAAGAGTGATGTAGTGTGCGTTTTCCTGGATTTCAAGTGATTTGGGAAACATACTCCTTGTTTTTCCACATTGTGTAAGAAACAACATGAGGCTTGCAAGAGATTGAAACAATGCATCCCCAAACGTATTCCAGCAGTGAAAACACATGTTTCTACAAAGACTTTGAAGGAGCAAGCAAAAGCCTAGTGGCAGAGTGTTCTTTCAGAGAGAAACACATGCATTTCATCCTTCTGGAGTGAGTTTTCAGCCTGGAATTGATTTCCATTTTGTACTGAGCAGAATGTAGCTACCTGCTCGGGGGTTGTCTCAGAGAAGCACCTTTCCTGCAGGAGCTTGTTGCAACATTCATTGTTTGGCTAAGTTCTTTAGGGTTGGTTTTGGAAGGTCTTTCAACTTTGGCCAAATCCCGCTTCGTACGAAATTTTTTCACAGCGCTGTCTCCAAGTGTCCACAAAGAGCTGCTGCTTGAAACTGTCCACATGCACATCTCCCATACTGGTGTCCTCGTTTCACTACCTGGATTTTGGTTTCCACTTCTTTCTTTTAAATGACAAGCCTTCTTCCTGCATGCTACACACACCTTGTAGCAGTTTCAGCCTGAAGCATGTTGGTGCTCTCAAAACGCTGTGTAACTTCTGTAGGCTGTGTTACTCTCCAGCACTGAATACACTACTTAGAGCTCCTTTCACCACAGTCACACAAACACATCTTTTTGTGAAAGTCCTACCTCAGGTCACTTGGAAATGTAAGGTTTTCATGGAGAACATGAGGTCAATCATGGTTTTGCACTATGCAACCAATAGAAATGTCCTTTTGTACATAGCCCTCTGAAATTCACATCAAAATACCCTTCTTTTCTGGTTTCTTGAATGTTCTCAACACATTAGGAGAAAGATCGTGTTTGAGCAAGAGTGATGTAGTGTGCGTTTTCCTGGATTTCAAGTGATTTGGGAAACATACTCCTTGTTTTTCCACATTGTGTAAGAAACAACATGAGGCTTGCAAGAGATTGAAACAATGCATCCCAAAACGTATTCCAGCACTGAAAACACATGTTTCTACAAAGACTTTGAAGGAGCAAGCAAAAGCCTAGTGGCAGAGTGTTCTTTCAGAGAGAAACACATGCATTTCATCCTTCTGGAGTGAGTTTTCAGCCTGGAATTCATTTCCATTTTGAACTGTGCAGAATGTAGCTACCTGCTCGGGGGTTGTCTCATAGAAGCACCTTTCCTGTAGGAGCTTGTTGCAACATTCATTGTTTGGCTATGTTCTTTAGGGTTGGTTTTGGAAGGTCTTTCAACTTTGGCCAAATCCCGCTTCGTACGAAATTTTTTCACAGCGCTGTCTCCAAGTGTCCACAAAGAGCTGCTGCTTGAAACTGTCCACATGCACATCTCCCATACTGATTTGCTCGATTCACTACCTGGATTTTGGTTTCCACTTCTTTCTTTGAAATGACAAGCCTTCTTTCTGCATGCTACACACACCTTGTAGCAGTTTCAGCTTGAAGCATGTTGGTGCTCTCAAAACGCTGTGTAACTTCTGTAGGGTGTGTTACTATCCAGCACTGAATACGCTACTTAGAGCTCGTTTCACCACAGACACGCAAACACATCTTTCTGTGAAAGTCCTACCTCAGGTCACTTGGAAATGTAAGGTTTTCATGGAGAACATGAGGTCCATCATGGTTTTGCACTCTGCAACCCATACAAATGTCCTTTTGTACATAGCCATCTGAAATTCACATCAAAATACCCTTCTTTTCTGGTTTCTTGAATGTTCTCAACACATTAGGAAAAAGATCGTGTTTGAGCAAGAGTGATGTAGTGTGCGTTTTCCTGGATTTCAAGTGATTTGGGAAACATACTCCTTGTTTTTCCACATTGTGTAAGAAACAACATGAGGCTTGCAAGAGATTGAAACAATGCATCCCCAAACGTATTCCAGCAGTGAAAACACATGTTTCTACAAAGACTTTGAAGGAGCAAGCAAAAGCCTAGTGGCAGAGTGTTCTTTCAGAGAGAAACACATGCATTTCATCCTTCTGGAGTGAGTTTTCAGCCTGGAATTCATTTGCATTTTGTACTGTGCAGAATGTAGCTACCTGCTCGGGGGTTGTCTCATAGAAGCACCTTTCCTGTAGGAGCTTGTTGCAACATTCATTGTTTGGCTATGTTCTTTAGGGTTGGTTTTGGAAGGTCTTTCAACTTTGGCCAAATCCCGCTTCGTACGAAATTTTTTCACAGCGCTGTCTCCAAGTGTCCACAAAGAGCTGCTGCTTGAAACTGTCCACATGCACATCTCCCATACTGGTGTGCTCGATTCACTACCTGGATTTTGGTTTCCACTTCTTTCTTTGAAATGACAAGCCTTCTTTCTGCATGCTACACACACCTTGTTGCAGTTTCAGCTTGAAGCATGTTGGTGCTCTCAAAACGCTGTGTAACTTCTGTAGGGTGTGTTACTCTCCAGCACTGAATACACTACTTAGAGCTCGTTTCACCACAGACACGCAAACACATCTTTCTGTGAAAGTCCTACCTCAGGTCACTTGGAAATGTAAGGTTTTCATGGAGAACATGAGGTCCATCATGGTTTTGCACTCTGCAACCAATAGAAATGTCCTTTTGTACATAGCCATCTGAAATTCACATCAAAATACCCTTCTTTTCTGGTTTCTTGAATGTTCTCAACACATTAGGAGAAAGATCGTGTTTGAGCAAGAGTGATGTAGTGTGCGTTTTCCTGGATTTCAAGTGATTTGGGAAACATACTCCTTGTTTTTCCACATTGTGTAAGAAACAACATGAGGCTTGCAAGAGATTGAAACAATGCATCCCAAAACGTATTCCAGCAGTGAAAACACATGTTTCTACAAAGACTTTGAAGGAGCAAGCAAAAGCCTAGTGGCAGAGTGTTCTTTCAGAGAGAAACACATGCATTTCATCCTTCTGGAGTGAGTTTTCAGCCTGGAATTGATTTCCATTTTGTACTGAGCAGAATGTAGCTACCTGCTCGGGGGTTGTCTCAGAGAAGCACCTTTCCTGCAGGAGCTTGTTGCAACATTCATTGTTTGGCTAAGTTCTTTAGGGTTGGTTTTGGAAGGTCTTTCAACTTTGGCCAAATCCCGCTTCGTACGAAATTTTTTCACAGCGCTGTCTCCAAGTGTCCACAAAGAGCTGCTGCTTGAAACTGTCCACATGCACATCTCCCATACTGGTGTGCTCGTTTCACTACCTGGATTTTGGTTTCCACTTCTTTCTTTTAAATGACAAGCCTTCTTCCTGCATGCTACACACACCTTGTAGCAGTTTCAGCCTGAAGCATGTTGGTGCTCTCAAAACGCTGTGTAACTTCTGTAGGCTGTGTTACTCTCCAGCACTGAATACACTACTTAGAGCTCCTTTCACCACAGTCACACAAACACATCTTTTTGTGAAAGTCCTACCTCAGGTCACTTGGAAATGTAAGGTTTTCATGGAGAACATGAGGTCAATCATGGTTTTGCACTATGCAACCAATAGAAATGTCCTTTTGTACATAGCCCTCTGAAATTCACATCAAAATACCCTTCTTTTCTGGTTTCTTGAATGTTCTCAACACATTAGGAGAAAGATCGTGTTTGAGCAAGAGTGATGTAGTGTGCGTTTTCCTGGATTTCAAGTGATTTGGGAAACATACTCCTTGTTTTTCCACATTGTGTAAGAAACAACATGAGGCTTGCAAGAGATTGAAACAATGCATCCCAAAACGTATTCCAGCACTGAAAACACATGTTTCTACAAAGACTTTGAAGGAGCAAGCAAAAGCCTAGTGGCAGAGTGTTCTTTCAGAGAGAAACACATGCATTTCATCCTTCTGGAGTGAGTTTTCAGCCTGGAATTCATTTCCATTTTGTACTGTGCAGAATGTAGCTACCTGCTCGGGGGTTGTCTCATAGAAGCACCTTTCCTGTAGGAGCTTGTTGCAACATTCATTGTTTGGCTATGTTCTTTAGGGTTGGTTTTGGAAGGTCTTTCAACTTTGGCCAAATCCCGCTTCGTACGAAATTTTTTCACAGCGCTGTCTCCAAGTGTCCACAAAGAGCTGCTGCTTGAAACTGTCCACATGCACATCTCCCATACTGGTTTGCTCGATTCACTACCTGGATTTTGGTTTCCACTTCTTTCTTTGAAATGACAAGCCTTCTTTCTGCATGCTACACACACCTTGTAGCAGTTTCAGCTTGAAGCATGTTGGTGCTCTCAAAACGCTGTGTAACTTCTGTAGGGTGTGTTACTATCCAGCACTGAATACGCTACTTAGAGCTCGTTTCACCACAGACACGCAAACACATCTTTCTGTGAAAGTCCTACCTCAGGTCACTTGGAAATGTAAGGTTTTCATGGAGAACATGAGGTCCATCATGGTTTTGCACTCTGCAACCAATACAAATGTCCTTTTGTACATAGCCATCTGAAATTCACATCAAAATACCCTTCTTTTCTGGTTTCTTGAATGTTCTCAACACATTAGGAGAAAGATCGTGTTTGAGCAAGAGTGATGTAGTGTGCGTTTTCCTGGATTTCAAGTGATTTGGGAAACATACTCCTTGTTTTTCCACATTGTGTAAGAAACAACATGAGGCTTGCAAGAGATTGAAACAATGCATCCCCAAACGTATTCCAGCAGTGAAAACACATGTTTCTACAAAGACTTTGAAGGAGCAAGCAAAAGCCTAGTGGCAGAGTGTTCTTTCAGAGAGAAACACATGCATTTCATCCTTCTGGAGTGAGTTTTCAGCCTGGAATTCATTTGCATTTTGTACTGTGCAGAATGTAGCTACCTGCTCGGGGGTTGTCTCATAGAAGCACCTTTCCTGTAGGAGCTTGTTGCAACATTCATTGTTTGGCTATGTTCTTTAGGGTTGGTTTTGGAAGGTCTTTCAACTTTGGCCAAATCCCGCTTCGTACGAAATTTTTTCACAGCGCTGTCTCCAAGTGTCCACAAAGAGCTGCTGCTTGAAACTGTCCACATGCACATCTCCCATACTGGTGTGCTCGATTCACTACCTGGATTTTGGTTTCCACTTCTTTCTTTGAAATGACAAGCCTTCTTTCTGCATGCTACACACACCTTGTTGCAGTTTCAGCTTGAAGCATGTTGGTGCTCTCAAAACGCTGTGTAACTTCTGTAGGGTGTGTTACTCTCCAGCACTGAATACACTACTTAGAGCTCGTTTCACCACAGACACGCAAACACATCTTTCTGTGAAAGTCCTACCTCAGGTCACTTGGAAATGTAAGGTTTTCATGGAGAACATGAGGTCCATCATGGTTTTGCACTCTGCAACCAATAGAAATGTCCTTTTGTACATAGCCCTCTGAAATTCACATCAAAATACCCTTCTTTTCTGGTTTCTTGAATGTTCTCAACACATTAGGAGAAAGATCGTGTTTGAGCAAGAGTGATGTAGTGTGCGTTTTCCTGGATTTCAAGTGATTTGGGAAACATACTCCTTGTTTTTCCACATTGTGTAAGAAACAACATGAGGCTTGCAAGAGATTGAAACAATGCATCCCAAAACGTATTCCAGCAGTGAAAACACATGTTTCTACAAAGACTTTGAAGGAGCAAGCAAAAGCCTTGTGGCAGAGTGTTCTTTCAGAGAGAAACACATGCATTTCATCCTTCTTGAGTGAGTTTTCAGCCTGGAATTCATTTCCATTTTGTACTGTGCAGAATGTAGCTACCTGCTCGGGGGTTGTCTCATAGAAGCACCTTTCCTGTAGGAGCTTGTTGCAATATTCATTGTTTGGCTATGCTCTTTAGTGTTGGTTTTGGAAGGTCTTTCAACTTTGGCCAAATCCCGCTTCGTACGAAATTTTTTCACAGCGCTGTCTGCAAGTGTCCACAAAGAGCTGCTGCTTGAAACTGTCCACATGCACATCTCCCATACTGGTTTGCTCGATTCACTACCTGGATTTTGGTTTCCACTTCTTTCTTTGAAATGACAAGCCTTCTTTCTGCATGCTACACACACCTTGTAGCAGTTTCAGCTTGAAGCATGTTGGTGCTCTCAAAACGCTGTGTAACTTCTGTAGGGTGTGTTACTCTCCAGCACTGAATACGCTACTTAGAGCTCGTTTCACCACAGACACGCAAACACATCTTTCTGTGAAAGTCCTACCTCAGGTCACTTGGAAATGGAAGGTTTTCATGGAGAACATGAGGTCAATCATGGTTTTGCAGTCTGCAACCAATAGAAATGTCCTTTTGTACATAGCCATCTGAAATTCACATCAAAATACCCTTCTTTTCTGGTTCTTGAATGTTCTCAACACATTAGGAGAAAGATCGTGTTTGAGCAAGAGTGATGTAATGTGCGTTTTCCTGGATTTCAAGTGATTTGGGAAACATACTCCTTGTTTTTCCACATTGTGTAAGAAACAACATGAGGCTTGCAAGAGATTGAAACAATGCATCCCAAAACGTATTCCAGCACTGAAAACACATGTTTCTACAAAGACTTTGAAAAAGCAAGCAAAAGCCTAGTGGCAGAGTGTTCTTTCAGAGAGAAACACATGCATTTCATCCTTCTGGAGTGAGTTTTCAGCCTGGAATTCATTTCCATTTTGTACTGTGCAGAATGTAGCTACCTGCTCGGGGGTTGTCTCATAGAAGCACCTTTCCTGTAGGAGCTTGTTGCAACATTCATTGTTTGGCTATGTTCTTTAGGGTTGGTTTTGGAAGGTCTTTCAACTTTGGCCAAATCCCGCTTCGTACGAAATTTTTTCACAGCGCTGTCTCCAAGTGTCCACAAAGAGCTGCTGCTTGAAACTGTCCACATGCACATCTCCCATACTGGTTTGCTCGATTCACTACCTGGATTTTGGTTTCCACTTCTTTCTTTGAAATGACAAGCCTTCTTTCTGCATGCTACACACACCTTGTAGCAGTTTCAGCTTGAAGCATGTTGGTGCTCTCAAAACGCTGGGTAACTTCTGTAGGGTGTGTTACGCTCCAGCACTGAATACGCTACTTAGAGCTCGTTTCACCACAGACACGCAAACACATCTTTCTGTGAAAGTCCTACCTCAGGTCACTTGGAAATGTAAGGTTTTCATGGAGAACATGAGGTCCATCATGGTTTTGCACTCTGCAACCAATACAAATGTCCTTTTGTACATAGCCATCTGAAATTCACATCAAAATACCCTTCTTTTCTGGTTTCTTGAATGTTCTCAACACATTAGGAGAAAGATCGTGTTTGAGCAAGAGTGATGTAGTGTGCGTTTTCCTGGATTTCAAGTGATTTGGGAAACATACTCCTTGTTTTTCCACATTGTGTAAGAAACAACATGAGGCTTGCAAGAGATTGAAACTATGCATCCCAAAACGTATTCCAGCACTGAAAACACATGTTTCTACAAAGACTTTGAAGGAGCAAGCAAAAGCCTAGTGGCAGAGTGTTCTTTCAGAGAGAAACACATGCATTTCATCCTTCTCTAGTGAGTTTTCAGCCTGGAATTGATTTCCATTTTGTACTGAGCAGAATGTAGCTACCTGCTCGGGGGTTGTCTCAGAGAAGCACCTTTCCTGCAGGAGCTTGTTGCAACATTCATTGTTTGGCTAAGTTCTTTAGGGTTGGTTTTGGAAGGTCTTTCAACTTTGGCCAAATCCCGCTTCGTACGAAATTTTTTCACAGCGCTGTCTCCAAGTGTCCACAAAGAGCTGCTGCTTGAAACTGTCCACATGCACATCTCCCATACTGGTGTGCTCGTTTCACTACCTGGATTTTGGTTTCCACTTCTTTCTTTTAAATGACAAGCCTTCTTCCTGCATGCTACACACACCTTGTAGCAGTTTCAGCTTGAAGCATGTTGGTGCTCTCAAAACGCTGTGTAACTTCTGTAGGCTGTGTTACTCTCCAGCACTGAATACACTACTTCGAGCTCGTTTCACCACAGACACGCAAACACATCTTTCTGTGAAAGTCCTACCTCAGGTCACTTGGAAATGTAAGGTTTTCATGGAGAACATGAGGTCAATCATGGTTTTGCACTCTGCAACCAATAGAAATGTCCTTTTGTACATAGCCCTCTGAAATTCACATCAAAATACCCTTCTTTTCTGGTTTCTTGAATGTTCTCAACACATTAGGAAAAAGATCGTGTTTGAGCAAGAGTGATGTAGTGTGCGTTTTCCTGGATTTCAAGTGATTTGGGAAACATACTCCTTTTTTTCCACATTGTGTAAGAAACAACATGAGGCTTGCAAGAGATTGAAACAATGCATCCCCAAACGTATTCCAGCAGTGAAAACACATGTTTCTACAAAGACTTTGAAGGAGCAAGCAAAAGCCTAGTGGCAGAGTGTTCTTTCAGAGAGAAACACATGCATTTCATCCTTCTGGAGTGAGTTTTCAGCCTGGAATTGATTTGCATTTTGTACTGTGCAGAATGTAGCTACCTGCTCGGGGTTTGTCTCATAGAACCACCTTTCCTGTAGGAGCTTGTTGCAACATTCATTGTTTGGCTAAGTTCTTTAGGGTAGGTTTTGGAAGGCCTTTCAACTTTGGCCAAATCCCGCTTCGTACGAAATTTTTTCACAGCGCTGTCTCCAAGTGTCCACAAAGAGCTGCTGCTTGAAACTGTCCACATGCACATCTCCCATACTGGTGTGCTCCTTTCACTACCTGGATTTTGGTTTCCACTTCTTTCTTTTAAATGACAAGCCTTCTTCCTGCATGCTACACACACCTTGTAGCAGTTTCAGCTTGAAGCATGTTGGTGCTCTCAAAACGCTGTGTAACTTCTGTAGGCTGTGTTACTCTCCAGCACTGAATACACTACTTAGAGCTCCTATAACCACAGTCACACAAACACATCTTTTTGTGAAAGTCCTACCTCAGGTCACTTGGAAATGTAAGGTTTTCATGGAGAACATGAGGTCCATCATGGTTTTGCACTCTCCAACCATAGAAATGTCCTTTTGTACATAGCCATCTGAAATTCACATCAAAATACCCTTCTTGTCTGGTTTCTTGAATGTTCTCAACACATTAGGAGAAAGATCGTGTTTGAGCAAGAGTGATGTAGCGTGCGTTTTCCTGGATTTCAAGTGATTTGTGAAACATACTCCTTGTTTTTCCACATTGTGTAAGAAACAACATGAGGCTTGCAAGAGATTGAAACAATGCATCCCAAAACGTATTCCAGCAGTGAAAACACATGTTTCTACAAAGACTTTGAAGGAGCAAGCAAAAGCCTTGTGGCAGAGTGTTCTTTCAGAGAGAAACACATGGATTTCATCCTTCTTGAGTGAGTTTTCAGCCTGGAATTCATTTCCATTTTGTACTGTGCAGAATGTAGCTACCTGCTCGGGGGTTGTCTCATAGAAGCACCTTTCCTGTAGGAGCTTGTTGCAATATTCATTGTTTGGCTATGCTCTTTAGTGTTGGTTTTGGAAGGTCTTTCAACTTTGGCCAAATCCCGCTTCGTACGAAATTTTTTCACAGCGCTGTCTGCAAGTGTCCACAAAGAGCTGCTGCTTGAAACTGTCCACATGCACATCTCCCATACTGGTTTGCTCGATTCACTACCTGGATTTTGGTTTCCACTTCTTTCTTTGAAATGACAAGCCTTCTTTCTGCATGCTACACACACCTTGTAGCAGTTTCAGCTTGAAGCATGTTGGTGCTCTCAAAACGCTGTGTAACTTCTGTAGGGTGTGTTATTCTCCAGCACTGAATACGCTACTTAGAGCTCGTTTCACCACAGACACGCAAACACATCTTTCTGTGAAAGTCCTACCTCAGGTCACTTGGAAATGGAAGGTTTTCATGGAGAACATGAGGTCAATCATGGTTTTGCAGTCTGCAACCAATAGAAATGTCCTTTTGTACATAGCCATCTGAAATTCACATCAAAATACCCTTCTTTTCTGGTTCTTGAATGTTCTCAACACATTAGGAGAAAGATCGTGTTTGAGCAAGAGTGATGTAATGTGCGTTTTCCTGGATTTCAAGTGATTTGGGAAACATACTCCTTGTTTTTCCACATTGTGTAAGAAACAACATGAGGCTTGCAAGAGATTGAAACAATGCATCCCAAAACGTATTCCAGCACTGAAAACACATGTTTCTACAAAGACTTTGAAAAAGCAAGCAAAAGCCTAGTGGCAGAGTGTTCTTTCAGAGAGAAACACATGCATTTCATCCTTCTGGAGTGAGTTTTCAGCCTGGAATTCATTTCCATTTTGTACTGTGCAGAATGTAGCTACCTGCTCGGGGGTTGTCTCATAGAAGCACCTTTCCTGTAGGAGCTTGTTGCAACATTCATTGTTTGGCTATGTTCTTTAGGGTTGGTTTTGGAAGGTCTTTCAACTTTGGCCAAATCCCGCTTCGTACGAAATTTTTTCACAGCGCTGTCTCCAAGTGTCCACAAAGAGCTGCTGCTTGAAACTGTCCACATGCACATCTCCCATACTGGTTTGCTCGATTCACTACCTGGATTTTGGTTTCCACTTCTTTCTTTGAAATGACAAGCCTTCTTTCTGCATGCTACACACACCTTGTAGCAGTTTCAGCTTGAAGCATGTTGGTGCTCTCAAAACGCTGGGTAACTTCTGTAGGGTGTGTTACGCTCCAGCACTGAATACGCTACTTAGAGCTCGTTTCACCACAGACACGCAAACACATCTTTCTGTGAAAGTCCTACCTCAGGTCACTTGGAAATGTAAGGTTTTCATGGAGAACATGAGGTCCATCATGGTTTTGCACTCTGCAACCAATACAAATGTCCTTTTGTACATAGCCATCTGAAATTCACATCAAAATACCCTTCTTTTCTGGTTTCTTGAATGTTCTCAACACATTAGGAGAAAGATCGTGTTTGAGCAAGAGTGATGTAGTGTGCGTTTTCCTGGATTTCAAGTGATTTGGGAAACATACTCCTTGTTTTTCCACATTGTGTAAGAAACAACATGAGGCTTGCAAGAGATTGAAACTATGCATCCCAAAACGTATTCCAGCACTGAAAACACATGTTTCTACAAAGACTTTGAAGGAGCAAGCAAAAGCCTAGTGGCAGAGTGTTCTTTCAGAGAGAAACACATGCATTTCATCCTTCTCTAGTGAGTTTTCAGCCTGGAATTGATTTCCATTTTGTACTGAGCAGAATGTAGCTACCTGCTCGGGGGTTGTCTCAGAGAAGCACCTTTCCTGCAGGAGCTTGTTGCAACATTCATTGTTTGGCTAAGTTCTTTAGGGTTGGTTTTGGAAGGTCTTTCAACTTTGGCCAAATCCCGCTTCGTACGAAATTTTTTCACAGCGCTGTCTCCAAGTGTCCACAAAGAGCTGCTGCTTGAAACTGTCCACATGCACATCTCCCATACTGGTGTGCTCGTTTCACTACCTGGATTTTGGTTTCCACTTCTTTCTTTTAAATGACAAGCCTTCTTCCTGCATGCTACACACACCTTGTAGCAGTTTCAGCTTGAAGCATGTTGGTGCTCTCAAAACGCTGTGTAACTTCTGTAGGCTGTGTTACTCTCCAGCACTGAATACACTACTTCGAGCTCGTTTCACCACAGACACGCAAACACATCTTTCTGTGAAAGTCCTACCTCAGGTCACTTGGAAATGTAAGGTTTTCATGGAGAACATGAGGTCAATCATGGTTTTGCACTCTGCAACCAATAGAAATGTCCTTTTGTACATAGCCCTCTGAAATTCACATCAAAATACCCTTCTTTTCTGGTTTCTTGAATGTTCTCAACACATTAGGAAAAAGATCGTGTTTGAGCAAGAGTGATGTAGTGTGCGTTTTCCTGGATTTCAAGTGATTTGGGAAACATACTCCTTTTTTTCCACATTGTGTAAGAAACAACATGAGGCTTGCAAGAGATTGAAACAATGCATCCCCAAACGTATTCCAGCAGTGAAAACACATGTTTCTACAAAGACTTTGAAGGAGCAAGCAAAAGCCTAGTGGCAGAGTGTTCTTTCAGAGAGAAACACATGCATTTCATCCTTCTGGAGTGAGTTTTCAGCCTGGAATTGATTTGCATTTTGTACTGTGCAGAATGTAGCTACCTGCTCGGGGTTTGTCTCATAGAACCACCTTTCCTGTAGGAGCTTGTTGCAACATTCATTGTTTGGCTAAGTTCTTTAGGGTAGGTTTTGGAAGGCCTTTCAACTTTGGCCAAATCCCGCTTCGTACGAAATTTTTTCACAGCGCTGTCTCCAAGTGTCCACAAAGAGCTGCTGCTTGAAACTGTCCACATGCACATCTCCCATACTGGTGTGCTCCTTTCACTACCTGGATTTTGGTTTCCACTTCTTTCTTTTAAATGACAAGCCTTCTTCCTGCATGCTACACACACCTTGTAGCAGTTTCAGCTTGAAGCATGTTGGTGCTCTCAAAACGCTGTGTAACTTCTGTAGGCTGTGTTACTCTCCAGCACTGAATACACTACTTAGAGCTCCTATAACCACAGTCACACAAACACATCTTTTTGTGAAAGTCCTACCTCAGGTCACTTGGAAATGTAAGGTTTTCATGGAGAACATGAGGTCCATCATGGTTTTGCACTCTCCAACCAATAGAAATGTCCTTTTGTACATAGCCATCTGAAATTCACATCAAAATACCCTTCTTGTCTGGTTTCTTGAATGTTCTCAACACATTAGGAGAAAGATCGTGTTTGAGCAAGAGTGATGTAGCGTGCGTTTTCCTGGATTTCAAGTGATTTGTGAAACATACTCCTTGTTTTTCCACATTGTGTAAGAAACAACATGAGGCTTGCAAGAGATTGAAACAATGCATCCCAAAACGTATTCCAGCAGTGAAAACACATGTTTCTACAAAGACTTTGAAGGAGCAAGCAAAAGCCTTGTGGCAGAGTGTTCTTTCAGAGAGAAACACATGGATTTCATCCTTCTTGAGTGAGTTTTCAGCCTGGAATTCATTTCCATTTTGTACTGTGCAGAATGTAGCTACCTGCTCGGGGGTTGTCTCATAGAAGCACCTTTCCTGTAGGAGCTTGTTGCAATATTCATTGTTTGGCTATGCTCTTTAGTGTTGGTTTTGGAAGGTCTTTCAACTTTGGCCAAATCCCGCTTCGTACGAAATTTTTTCACAGCGCTGTCTGCAAGTGTCCACAAAGAGCTGCTGCTTGAAACTGTCCACATGCACATCTCCCATACTGGTTTGCTCGATTCACTACCTGGATTTTGGTTTCCACTTCTTTCTTTGAAATGACAAGCCTTCTTTCTGCATGCTACACACACCTTGTAGCAGTTTCAGCTTGAAGCATGTTGGTGCTCTCAAAACGCTGTGTAACTTCTGTAGGGTGTGTTATTCTCCAGCACTGAATACGCTACTTAGAGCTCGTTTCACCACAGACACGCAAACACATCTTTCTGTGAAAGTCCTACCTCAGGTCACTTGGAAATGGAAGGTTTTCATGGAGAACATGAGGTCAATCATGGTTTTGCAGTCTGCAACCAATAGAAATGTCCTTTTGTACATAGCCATCTGAAATTCACATCAAAATACCCTTCTTTTCTGGTTCTTGAATGTTCTCAACACATTAGGAGAAAGATCGTGTTTGAGCAAGAGTGATGTAATGTGCGTTTTCCTGGATTTCAAGTGATTTGGGAAACATACTCCTTGTTTTTCCACATTGTGTAAGAAACAACATGAGGCTTGCAAGAGATTGAAACAATGCATCCCAAAACGTATTCCAGCACTGAAAACACATGTTTCTACAAAGACTTTGAAAAAGCAAGCAAAAGCCTAGTGGCAGAGTGTTCTTTCAGAGAGAAACACATGCATTTCATCCTTCTGGAGTGAGTTTTCAGCCTGGAATTCATTTCCATTTTGTACTGTGCAGAATGTAGCTACCTGCTCGGGGGTTGTCTCATAGAAGCACCTTTCCTGTAGGAGCTTGTTGCAACATTCATTGTTTGGCTATGTTCTTTAGGGTTGGTTTTGGAAGGTCTTTCAACTTTGGCCAAATCCCGCTTCGTACGAAATTTTTTCACAGCGCTGTCTCCAAGTGTCCACAAAGAGCTGCTGCTTGAAACTGTCCACATGCACATCTCCCATACTGGTTTGCTCGATTCACTACCTGGATTTTGGTTTCCACTTCTTTCTTTGAAATGACAAGCCTTCTTTCTGCATGCTACACACACCTTGTAGCAGTTTCAGCTTGAAGCATGTTGGTGCTCTCAAAACGCTGGGTAACTTCTGTAGGGTGTGTTACGCTCCAGCACTGAATACGCTACTTAGAGCTCGTTTCACCACAGACACGCAAACACATCTTTCTGTGAAAGTCCTACCTCAGGTCACTTGGAAATGTAAGGTTTTCATGGAGAACATGAGGTCCATCATGGTTTTGCACTCTGCAACCAATACAAATGTCCTTTTGTACATAGCCATCTGAAATTCACATCAAAATACCCTTCTTTTCTGGTTTCTTGAATGTTCTCAACACATTAGGAGAAAGATCGTGTTTGAGCAAGAGTGATGTAGTGTGCGTTTTCCTGGATTTCAAGTGATTTGGGAAACATACTCCTTGTTTTTCCACATTGTGTAAGAAACAACATGAGGCTTGCAAGAGATTGAAACAATGCATCCCAAAACGTATTCCAGCACTGAAAACACATGTTTCTACAAAGACTTTGAAGGAGCAAGCAAAAGCCTAGTGGCAGAGTGTTCTTTCAGAGAGAAACACATGATTTTCATCCTTCTGGAGTGAGTTTTCAGCCTGGAATTCATTTGCATTTTGTACTGTGCAGAATGTAGCTACCTGCTCGGGGGTTGTCTCATAGAAGCACCTTTCCTGTAGGAGCTTGTTGCAACATTCATTGTTTGGCTATGTTCTTTAGGGTTGGTTTTGGAAGGTCTTTCAACTTTGGCCAAATCCCGCTTCGTACGAAATTTTTCACAGCGCTGTCTCCAATTTTCCACAAAGAGCTGCTGCTTGAAACTGTCCACATGCACATCACCCATACTGGTGTGCTCGTTTCACTACCTGGATTTTGGTTTCCACTTCTTTCTTTGAAATGACAAGCCTTCTTTCTGCATGCTACACACACCTTGTAGCAGTTTCAGCTTGAAGCATGTTGGTGCTCTCAAAACGCTGTGTAACTTCTGTAGGGTGTGTTACTCTCCAGCACTGAATACACTACTTCGAGCTCGTTTCACCACAGACACGCAAACACATCTTTCTGTGAAAGTCCTACCTCAGGTCACTTGGAAATGTAAGGTTTTCATGGAGAACATGAGGTCAATCATGGTTTTGCACTCTGCAACCAATAGAAATGTCCTTTTGTACATAGCCATCTGAAATTCACATCAAAATACCCTTCTTTTCTGGTTTCTTGAATGTTCTCAACACATTAGGAGAAAGATCGTGTTTGAGCAAGAGTGATGTAGTGTGCGTTTTCCTGGATTTCAAGTGATTTGGGAAACATACTCCTTGTTTTTCCACATTGTGTAAGAAACAACATGAGGCTTGCAAGAGATTGAAACAATGCATCCCAAAATGTATTCCAGCAGTGAAAACACATGTTTCTACAAAGACTTTGAAGGAGCAAGCAAAAGCCTAGTGGCAGAGTGTTCTTTCAGAGAGAAACACATGCATTTCATCCTTCTGGAGTGAGTTTTCAGCCTGGAATTGATTTGCATTTTGTACTGTGCAGAATGTAGCTACCTGCTCGGGGGTTGTCTCATAGAAGCACCTTTCCTGCAGGAGCTTGTTGCAACATTCATTGTTTGGCTAAGTTCTTTAGGGTTGGTTTTGGAAGGTCTTTCAACTTTGGCCAAATCCCGCTTCGTACGAAATTTTTTCACAGCGCTGTCTCCAAGTGTCCACAAAGAGCTGCTGCTTGAAACTGTCCACATGCACATCTCCCATACTGGTGTGCTCGTTTCACTACCTGGATTTTGGTTTCCACTTCTTTCTTTGAAATGACAAGCCTTCTTCCTGCATGCTACACACACCTTGTAGCAGTTTCAGCCTGAAGCATGTTGGTGCTCTCAAAACGCTGTGTAACTTCTGTAGGCTGTGTTACTCTCCAGCACTGAATACACTACTTAGAGCTCCTTTCACCACAGTCACACACACACATCTTTTTGTGAAAGTCCTACCTCAGGTCACTTGGAAATGTAAGGTTTTCATGGAGAACATGAGGTCAATCATGGTTTTGCACTCTGCAACCAATAGAAATGTCCTTTTGTACATAGCCCTCTGAAATTCACATCAAAATACCCTTCTTTTCTGGTTTCTTGAATGTTCTCAACACATTAGGAGAAAGATCGTGTTTGAGCAAGAGTGATGTAGTGTGCGTTTTCCTGGATTTCAAGTGATTTGGGAAACATACTCCTTGTTTTTCCACATTGTGTAAGAAACAACATGAGGCTTGCAAGAGATTGAAACAATGCATCCCAAAACGTATTCCAGCACTGAAAACACATGTTTCTACAAAGACTTTGAAGGAGCAAGCAAAAGCCTAGTGGCAGAGTGTTCTTTCAGAGAGAAACACATGCATTTCATCCTTCTGGAGTGAGTTTTCAACCTGGAATTCATTTCCATTTTGTACTGTGCAGAATGTAGCTACCTGCTCGGGGGTTGTCTCATAAAAGCACCTTTCCTGTAGGAGCTTGTTGCAACATTCATTGTTTGGCTATGTTCTTTAGGGTTGGTTTTGGAAGGTCTTTCAACTTTGGCCAAATCCCGCTTCGTACGAAATTTTTTCACAGCGCTGTCTCCAAGTGTCCACAAAGAGCTGCTGCTTGAAACTGTCCACATGCACATCTCCCATACTGGTTTGCTCGATTCACTACCTGGATTTTGGTTTCCACTTCTTTCTTTGAAATGACAAGCCTTCTTTCTGCATGCTACACACACCTTGTAGCAGTTTCAGCTTGAAGCATGTTGGTGCTCTCAAAACGCTGTGTAACTTCTGTAGGGTGTGTTACTCTCCAGCACTGAATACGCTACTTAGAGCTCGTTTCACCACAGACACGCAAACACATCTTTCTGTGAAAGTCCTACCTCAGGTCACTTGGAAATGTCAGGTTTTCATGGAGAACATGAGGTCCATCATGGTTTTGCACTCTGCAACCAATAGAAATGTCCTTTTGTACATAGCCATCTGAAATTCACATCAAAATACCCTTCTTTTCTGGTTTCTTGAATGTTCTCAACACATTAGGAGAAAGATCGTGTTTGAGCAAGAGTGATGTAGTGTGCGTTTTCCTGGATTTCAAGTGATTTGTGAAACATACTCCTTGTTTTTCCACATTGTGTAAGAAACAACATGAGGCTTGCAAGAGATTGAAACAATGCATCCCAAAACGTATTCCAGCACTGAAAACACATGTTTCTACAAAGACTTTGAAGGAGCAAGCAAAAGCCTAGTGGCAGAGTGTTCTTTCAGAGAGAAACACATGCATTTCATCCTTCTGGAGTGAGTTTTCAGCCTGGAATTCATTTCCATTTTGTACTGTGCAGAATGTAGCTACCTGCTCAGGGGTTGTCTCATAGAAGCACCTTTCCTGCAGGAGCTTGTTGCAACATTCATTGTTTGGCTAAGTTCTTTAGTGTTGGTATTGGAAGGTCTTTCATCTTTGGCCAAATCCCGCTTCGTACGAAATTTTTTCACAGCGCTGTCTCCAAGTGTCCACAAAGAGCTGCTGCTTGAAACTGTCCACATGCACATCTCCCATACTGGTGTGCTCGTTTCACTACCTGGATGTTGGATTACACTTCTTTCTCTGAAATGACAAGCCTTCTTCCTGCATGCTACACACACCTTGTAGCAGTTTCAGTTTGAAGCATGTTGGTGCTCTCAAAACGCTGTGTAACTTCTGTAGGGTGTGTTACTCTCCAGCACTGAATACACTACTTCGAGCTCGTTTCACCACAGACACGCAAACACATCTTTTTGTGAGAGTCCTACCTCAGGTCACTAGGAAATGTAAGGTTTCATGGAGAACATTAGGTCAATCATGGTTTTGCACTCTGCAACCAATAGAAATGTCCTTTTGTACATAGCCATCTGAAATTCACATCAAAATACCCTTCTTTTCTGGTTTCTTGAATGTTCTCAACACATTAGGAGAAAGATCGTGTTTGAGCAATAGTGATGTAGTGTGCGTTTTCCTGGATTTCAAGTGATTTGGGAAACATACTCCTTGTTTTTCCACATTGTGTAAGAAACAACATGAGGCTTGCAAGAGATTGAAACAATGCATCCCCAAACGTATTCCAGCAGTGAAAACACATGTTTCTACAAAGACTTTGAAGGAGCAAGCAAAAGCCTAGTGGCAGAGTGTTCTTTCAGAGAGAAACACATGCATTTCATCCTTCTGGAGTGAGTTTTCAGCCTGGAATTCATTTGCATTTTGTACTGTGCAGAATGTAGCTACCTGCTCGGGGGTTGTCTCATAGAAGCACCTTTCCTGTGGGAGCTTGTTGCAACATTCATTGTTTGGCTATGTTCTTTAGGGTTGGTTTTGGAAGGTCTTTCAACTTTGGCCAAATCCCGCTTCGTACGAAATTTTTTCACAGCGCTGTCTCCAAGTGTCCACAAAGAGTTGCTGCTTGAAACTGTCCACATGCACATCTCCCATACTGGTTTGCTCGTTTCACTACCTGGATTTTGGTTTCCACTTCTTTCTTTGAAATGACAAGCCTTCTTTCTGCATGCTACACACACCTTGTAGCAGTTTCAGCTTGAAGCATGTTGGTGCTCTCAAAACGCTGTGTAACTTCTGTAGGGTGTGTTACTCTCCAGCACTGAATACGCTACTTAGAGCTCGTTTCACCACAGACACGCAAACACATCTTTCTGTGAAAGTCCTACCTCAGGTCACTTGGAAATGTAAGGTTTTCATGGAGAACATGAGGTCCATCATGGTTTTGCACTCTGCAACCAATAGAAATGTCTTTTGTACATAGCCATCTGAAATTCACATCAAAATACCCTTCTTTTCTGGTTTCTTGAATGTTCTCAACACATTAGGAGAAAGATCGTGTTTGAGCAAGAGTGATGTAGTGTGCGTTTTCCTGGATTTCAAGTGATTTGGGAAACATACTCCTTGTTTTTCCACATTGTGTAAGAAACAACATGAGGCTTGCAAGAGATTGAAACAATGCATCCCAAAACGTATTCCAGCACTGAAAACACATGTTTCTACAAAGACTTTGAAGGAGCAAGCAAAAGCCTAGTGGCAGAGTGTTCTTTCAGAGAGAAACACATGCATTTCATCCTTCTGGAGTGAGTTTTCAGCCTGGAATTCATTTGCATTTTGTACTGTGCAGAATGTAGCTACCTGCTCGGGGGTTGTCTCATAGAAGCACCTTTCCTGTAGGAGCTTGTTGCAACATTCATTGTTTGGCTATGTTCTTTAGGGTTGGTTTTGGAAGGTCTTTCAACTTTGGCCAAATCCCGCTTCGTACGAAATTTTTCACAGCGCTGTCTCCAATTTTCCACAAAGAGCTGCTGCTTGAAACTGTCCACATGCACATCACCCATACTGGTGTGCTCGTTTCACTACCTGGATTTTGGTTTCCACTTCTTTCTTTGAAATGACAAGCCTTCTTTCTGCATGCTACACACACCTTGTAGCAGTTTCAGCTTGAAGCATGTTGGTGCTCTCAAAACGCTGTGTAACTTCTGTAGGGTGTGTTACTCTCCAGCACTGAATACACTACTTCGAGCTCGTTTCACCACAGACACGCAAACACATCTTTCTGTGAAAGTCCTACCTCAGGTCACTTAGAAATGTAAGGTTTTCATGGAGAACATGAGGTCCATCATGGTTTTGCACTCTGCAACCAATAGAAATGTCCTTTTGTACATAGCCATCTGAAATTCACATCAAAATACCCTTCTTTTCTGGTTTCTTGAATGTTCTCAACACATTAGGAGAAAGATCGTGTTTGAGCAAGAGTGATGTAGTGTGCGTTTTCCTGGATTTCAAGTGATTTGGGAAACATACTCCTTGTTTTTCCACATTGTGTAAGAAACAACATGAGGCTTGCAAGAGATTGAAACAATGCATCCCAACACGTATTCCAGCACTGAAAACACATGTTTCTACAAAGACTTTGAAGGAGCAAGCAAAAGCCTAGTGGCAGAGTGTTCTTTCAGAGAGAAACACATGCATTTCATCCTTCTGGAGTGAGTTTTCAGCCTGGAATTCATTTGCATTTTGTACTGTGCAGAATGTAGCTACCTGCTCGCGGGTTGTCTCATAGAAGCACCTTTCCTGCTGGAGCTTGTTGCAACATTCATTGTTTGCTTAAGTTCTTTACGGTTGGTTTTGGAAGGTCTTTCAACTTTGGCCAAATCCCGCTTCGTACGAAATTTTTTCACAGCGCTGTCTCCAAGTGTCCACAAAGAGCTGCTGCTTGAAACTGTCCACATGCACATCTCCCGTACTGCTGTGCTCGTTTCACTACCTGGATTTTGGTTTCCACTTCTTTCTTTGACATGACAAGCCTTCTTTCTGCATGCTACACACACCTTGTAGCAGTTTCAGTTTGAAGCATGTTGGTGCTCTCAAAACGCTGTGTAACTTCTGTAGGGTGTGTTACTCTCCGGCACTGAATACACGACTTAGAACTCCTTAAATCACAGACACGCAAACACATCTTTCTGTGAAAGTCCTACCTCAGGTCACTTGGAAATGTAAGGTTTTCATGGAGAACATGAGGTCAATCATGGTTTTGCACTCTGCAACCAATAGAAATGTCCTTTTGTACATAGCCATCTGAAATTCACATCAAAATACCCTTCTTTTCTGGTTTCCTGAATGTTCTCAACACATTAGGAGAAAGATCGTGTTTGAGCAAGAGTGATGTAGTGTGCGTTTTCCTGGATTTCAAGTGATTTGGGAAACATACTCCTTGTTTTTCCACATTGTGTAAGAAACAACATGAGGCTTCCAAGAGATTGAAACAATGCATCCCAAAACATATTCCAGTCGTGAAAACACATGTTTCTACAAAGACTTTGAAGGAGCAAGCAAAAGCCTAGTGGCAGAGTGTTCTTTCAGAGAGAAACACATGCATTTCATCCTTCTGGAGTGAGTTTTCAGCCTGGAATTCATTTGCATTTTGTACTGTGCAGAATGTAGCTACCTGCTCGGGGGTTGTCTCATAGAAGCACCTTTCCTGTAGGAGCTTGTTGCAACATTCATTGTTTGGCTAAGTTCTTTAGGGTTGGTTTTGGAAGGTCTTTCAACTTTGGCCAAATCCCGCTTCGTACGAAATTTTTTCACAGCGCTGTCTCCAAGTGTCCACAAAGAGCTGCTGCTTGAAACTGTCCACATGCACATCTCCCATACTGGTGTGCTCGTTTCACTACCTGGATTTTGGTTTCCACTTCTTTCTTTGAAATGACAAGCCTTCTTTCTGCATGCTACACACACCTTGTAGCAGTTTCAGCTTGAAGCATGTTGGTGCTCTCAAAACGCTGTGTAACTTCTGTAGGGTGTGTTACTCTCCAGCACTGAATACACTACTTCGAGCTCGTTTCACCACAGACACGCAAACACATCTTTTTGTGAAAGTCCTACCTCAGGTCACTTGGAAATGTAAGGTTTTCATGGAGAACATTAGGTCAATCATGGTTTTGCACTCTGCAACCAATACAAATGTCGTTTTGTACATAGCCATCTGAAATTCACATCAAAATACCCTTCTTTTCTGGTTTCCTGAATGTTCTCAACACATTAGGAGAAAGATCGTGTTTGAGCAAGAGTGATGTAGTGTGCGTTTTCCTGGATTTCAAGTGATTTGGGAAAAATACTCCTTGTTTTTCCACATTGTGTAAGAAACAACATGAGGCTTGCAAGAGATTGAAACAATGCATCCCAAAACATATTCCAGCCGTGAAAACACATGTTTCTACAACGACTTTGAAGGAGCAAGCAAAAGCCTAGTGGCAGAGTGTTCTTTCAGAGAGAAACACATGCATTTCATCCTTCTGGAGTGAGTTTTCAGCCTGGAATTCATTTGCATTTTGTACTGTGCAGAATGTAGCTACCTGCTCGGGGGTTGTCTCATAGAAGCACCTTTCCTGCAGGAGCTTGTTGCAACATTCATTGTTTGGCTAAGTTCTTTAGGGTTGGTTTTGGAAGGTCTTTCAACTTTGGCCAAATCCCGCTTCGTACGAAATTTTTTCACAGCGCTGTCTCCAAGTGTCCACAAAGAGCTGCTGCTTGAAACTGTCCACATCCACATCTCCCATACTGGTTTGCTCGATTCACTACCTGGATTTTGGTTTCCACTTCTTTCTTTGAAATGACAAGCCTTCTTTCTGCATGCTACACACACCTTGTAGCAGTTTCAGCTTGAAGCATGTTGGTGCTCTCAAAACGCTGTGTAACTTCTGTAGGGTGTGTTACTCTCCAGCACTGAATACGCTACTTAGAGCTCGTTTCACCACAGACACGCAAACACATCTTTCTGTGAAAGTCCTACCTCAGGTCACTTGGAAATGTAAGGTTTTCATGGAGAACATGAGGTCCATCATGGTTTTGCACTCTGCAACCAATAGAAATGTCCTTTTGTACATAGCCATCTGAAATTCACATCAAAATACCCTTCTTTTCTGGTTTCTTGAATGTTCTCAACACATTAGGAGAAAGATCGTGTTTGAGCAAGAGTGATGTAGTGTGCGTTTTCCTGGATTTCAAGTGATTTGGGAAACATACTCCTTGTTTTTCCACATTGTGTAAGAAACAACATGAGGCTTGCAAGAGATTGAAACAATGCATCCCAACACGTATTCCAGCACTGAAAACACATGTTTCTACAAAGACTTTGAAGGAGCAAGCAAAAGCCTAGTGGCAGAGTGTTCTTTCAGAGAGAAACACATGCATTTCATCCTTCTGGAGTGAGTTTTCAGCCTGGAATTCATTTGCATTTTGTACTGTGCAGAATGTAGCTACCTGCTCGGGGGTTGTCTCATAGAAGCACCTTTCCTGCTGGAGCTTGTTGCAACATTCATTGTTTGCTTAAGTTCTTTACGGTTGGTTTTGGAAGGTCTTTCAACTTTGGCCAAATCCCGCTTCGTACGAAATTTTTTCACAGCGCTGTCTCCAAGTGTCCACAAAGAGCTGCTGCTTGAAACTGTCCACATGCACATCTCCCGTACTGCTGTGCTCGTTTCACTACCTGGATTTTGGTTTCCACTTCTTTCTTTGACATGACAAGCCTTCTTTCTGCATGCTACACACACCTTGTAGCAGTTTCAGTTTGAAGCATGTTGGTGCTCTCAAAACGCTGTGTAACTTCTGTAGGGTGTGTTACTCTCCGGCACTGAATACACGACTTAGAACTCCTTAAATCACAGACACGCAAACACATCTTTCTGTGAAAGTCCTACCTCAGGTCACTTGGAAATGTAAGGTTTTCATGGAGAACATGAGGTCAATCATGGTTTTGCACTCTGCAACCAATAGAAATGTCCTTTTGTACATAGCCATCTGAAATTCACATCAAAATACCCTTCTTTTCTGGTTTCCTGAATGTTCTCAACACATTAGGAGAAAGATCGTGTTTGAGCAAGAGTGATGTAGTGTGCGTTTTCCTGGATTTCAAGTGATTTGGGAAACATACTCCTTGTTTTTCCACATTGTGTAAGAAACAACATGAGGCTTCCAAGAGATTGAAACAATGCATCCCAAAACATATTCCAGTCGTGAAAACACATGTTTCTACAAAGACTTTGAAGGAGCAAGCAAAAGCCTAGTGGCAGAGTGTTCTTTCAGAGAGAAACACATGCATTTCATCCTTCTGGAGTGAGTTTTCAGCCTGGAATTCATTTGCATTTTGTACTGTGCAGAATGTAGCTACCTGCTCGGGGGTTGTCTCATAGAAGCACCTTTCCTGTAGGAGCTTGTTGCAACATTCATTGTTTGGCTAAGTTCTTTAGGGTTGGTTTTGGAAGTTCTTTCAACTTTGGCCAAATCCCGCTTCGTACGAAATTTTTTCACAGCGCTGTCTCCAAGTGTCCACAAAGAGCTGCTGCTTGAAACTGTCCACATGCACATCTCCCATACTGGTGTGCTCGTTTCACTACCTGGATTTTGGTTTCCACTTCTTTCTTTGAAATGACAAGCCTTCTTTCTGCATGCTACACACACCTTGTAGCAGTTTCAGCTTGAAGCATGTTGGTGCTCTCAAAACGCTGTGTAACTTCTGTAGGGTGTGTTACTCTCCAGCACTGAATACACTACTTCAAGCTCGTTTCACCACAGACACGCAAACACATCTTTTTGTGAAAGTCCTACCTCAGGTCACTTGGAAATGTAAGGTTTTCATGGAGAACATTAGGTCAATCATGGTTTTGCACTCTGCAACCAATACAAATGTCGTTTTGTACATAGCCATCTGAAATTCACATCAAAATACCCTTCTTTTCTGGTTTCCTGAATGTTCTCAACACATTAGGAGAAAGATCGTGTTTGAGCAAGAGTGATGTAGTGTGCGTTTTCCTGGATTTCAAGTGATTTGGGAAAAATACTCCTTGTTTTTCCACATTGTGTAAGAAACAACATGAGGCTTGCAAGAGATTGAAACAATGCATCCCAAAACATATTCCAGCCGTGAAAACACATGTTTCTACAACGACTTTGAAGGAGCAAGCAAAAGCCTAGTGGCAGAGTGTTCTTTCAGAGAGAAACACATGCATTTCATCCTTCTGGAGTGAGTTTTCAGCCTGGAATTCATTTGCATTTTGTACTGTGCAGAATGTAGCTACCTGCTCGGGGGTTGTCTCATAGAAGCACCTTTCCTGCAGGAGCTTGTTGCAACATTCATTGTTTGGCTAAGTTCTTTAGGGTTGGTTTTGGAAGGTCTTTCAACTTTGGCCAAATCCCGCTTCGTACGAAATTTTTTCACAGCGCTGTCTCCAAGTGTCCACAAAGAGCTGCTGCTTGAAACTGTCCACATCCACATCTCCCATACTGGTTTGCTCGATTCACTACCTGGATTTTGGTTTCCACTTCTTTCTTTGAAATGACAAGCCTTCTTTCTGCATGCTACACACACCTTGTAGCAGTTTCAGCTTGAAGCATGTTGGTGCTCTCAAAACGCTGTGTAACTTCTGTAGGGTGTGTTACTCTCCAGCACTGAATACGCTACTTAGAGCTCGTTTCACCACAGACACGCAAACACATCTTTCTGTGAAAGTCCTACCTCAGGTCACTTGGAAATGTAAGGTTTTCATGGAGAACATGAGGTCCATCATGGTTTTGCACTCTGCAACCAATAGAAATGTCTTTTGTACATAGCCATCTGAAATTCACATCAAAATACCCTTCTTTTCTGGTTTCTTGAATGTTCTCAACACATTAGGAGAAAGATCGTGTTTGAGCAAGAGTGATGTAGTGTGCGTTTTCCTGGATTTCAAGTGATTTGGGAAACATACTCCTTGTTTTTCCACATTGTGTAAGAAACAACATGAGGCTTGCAAGAGATTGAAACAATGCATCCCAAAACGTATTCCAGCACTGAAAACACATGTTTCTACAAAGACTTTGAAGGAGCAAGCAAAAGCCTAGTGGCAGAGTGTTCTTTCAGAGAGAAACACATGCATTTCATCCTTCTGGAGTGAGTTTTCAGCCTGGAATTCATTTGCATTTTGTACTGTGCAGAATGTAGCTACCTGCTCGGGGGTTGTCTCATAGAAGCACCTTTCCTGTAGGAGCTTGTTGCAACATTCATTGTTTGGCTATGTTCTTTAGGGTTGGTTTTGGAAGGTCTTTCAACTTTGGCCAAATCCCACTTCGTACGAAATTTTTCACAGCGCTGTCTCCAATTTTCCACAAAGAGCTGCTGCTTGAAACTGTCCACATGCACATCACCCATACTGGTGTGCTCGTTTCACTACCTGGATTTTGGTTTCCACTTCTTTCTTTGAAATGACAAGCCTTCTTTCTGCATGCTACACACACCTTGTAGCAGTTTCAGCTTGAAGCATGTTGGTGCTCTCAAAACGCTGTGTAACTTCTGTAGGGTGTGTTACTCTCCAGCACTGAATACACTACTTCGAGCTCGTTTCACCACAGACACGCAAACACATCTTTCTGTGAAAGTCCTACCTCAGGTCACTTGGAAATGTAAGGTTTTCATGGAGAACATGAGGTCCATCATGGTTTTGCACTCTGCAACCAATAGAAATGTCCTTTTGTACATAGCCATCTGAAATTCACATCAAAATACCCTTCTTTTCTGGTTTCTTGAATGTTCTCAACACATTAGGAGAAAGATCGTGTTTGAGCAAGAGTGATGTAGTGTGCGTTTTCCTGGATTTCAAGTGATTTGTGAAACATACTCCTTGTTTTTCCACATTGTGTAAGAAACAACATGAGGCTTGCAAGAGATTGAAACAATGCATCCCAAAATGTATTCCAGCAGTGAAAACACATGTTTCTACAAAGACTTTGAAGGAGCAAGCAAAAGCCTAGTGGCAGAGTGTTCTTTCAGAGAGAAACACATGCATTTCATCCTTCTGGAGTGAGTTTTCAGCCTGGAATTGATTTGCATTTTGTACTGTGCAGAATGTAGCTACCTGCTCGGGGGTTGTCTCATAGAAGCACCTTTCCTGCAGGAGCTTGTTGCAACATTCATTGTTTGGCTAAGTTCTTTAGGGTTGGTTTTGGAAGGTCTTTCAACTTTGGCCAAATCCCGCTTCGTACGAAATTTTTTCACAGCGCTGTCTCCAAGTGTCCACAAAGAGCTGCTGCTTGAAACTGTCCACATGCACATCACCCATACTGGTGTGCTCGTTTCACTACCTGGATTTTGGTTTCCACTTCTTTCTTTGAAATGACAAGCCTTCTTTCTGCATGCTACACACACCTTGTAGCAGTTTCAGCTTGAAGCATGTTGGTGCTCTCAAAACGCTGTGTAACTTCTGTAGGCTGTGTTACTCTCCAGCACTGAATACGCTACTTAGAGCTCGTTTCACCACAGACACGCAAACACATCTTTCTGTGAAAGTCCTACCTCAGGTCACTTGGAAATGTAAGGTTTTCATGGAGAACATGAGGTCCATCATGGTTTTGCACTCTGCAACCAATAGAAATGTCCTTTTGTACATAGCCATCTGAAATTCACATCAAAATACCCTTCTTTTCTGGTTTCTTGAATGTTCTCAACACATTAGGAGAAAGATCGTGTTTGAGCAAGAGTGATGTAGTGTGCGTTTTCCTGGATTTCAAGTGATTTGGGAAACATACTCCTTGTTTTTCCACATTGTGTAAGAAACAACATGAGGCTTGCAAGAGATTGAAACAATGCATCCCAAAACGTATTCCAGCACTGAAAACACATGTTTCTACAAAGACTTTGAAGGAGCAAGCAAAAGCCTAGTGGCAGAGTGTTCTTTCAGAGAGAAACACATGCATTTCATCCTTCTGGAGTGAGTTTTCAGCCTGGAATTCATTTGCATTTTGTACTGTGCAGAATGTAGCTACCTGCTCGGGGGTTGTCTCATAGAAGCACCTTTCCTGTAGGAGCTTGTTGCAACATTCATTGTTTGGCGATGTTCTTTAGGGTTGGTTTTGGAAGGTCTTTCAACTTTGGCCAAATCCCGCTTCGTACGAAATTTTTCACAGCGCTGTCTCCAAGTGTCCACAAAGAGCTGCTGCTTGAAACTGTCCACATGCACATCATCCATACTGGTGTGCTCGTTTCACTACCTGGATTTTGGTTTCCACTTCTTTCTTTGAAATGACAAGCCTTCTTTCTGCATGCTACACACACCTTGTAGCAGTTTCAGCTTGAAGCATGTTGGTGCTCTCAAAACGCTGTGTAACTTCTGTAGGGTGTGTTACTCTCCGGCACTGAATACACGACTTAGAACTCCTTAAATCACAGACACGCAAACACATCTTTCTGTGAAAGTCCTACCTCAGGTCACTTGGAAATGTAAGGTTTTCATGGAGAACATGAGGTCCATCATGGTTTTGCACTCTGCAACCAATAGAAATGTCCTTTTGTACATAGCCATCTGAAATTCACATCAAAATACCCTTCTTTTCTGGTTTCTTGAATGTTCTCAACACATTAGGAGAAAGATCGTGTTTGAGCAAGAGTGATGTAGTGTGCGTTTTCCTGGATTTCAAGTGATTTGGGAAACATACTCCTTGTTTTTCCACATTGTGTAAGAAACAACATGAGGCTTGCAAGAGATTGAAACAATGCATCCCAAAACGTATTCCAGCACTGAAAACACATGTTTCTACAAAGACTTTGAAGGAGCAAGCAAAAGCCTAGTGGCAGAGTGTTCTTTCAGAGAGAAACACATGCATTTCATCCTTCTGGAGTGAGTTTTCAGCCTGGAATTCATTTCCATTTTGTACTGTGCAGAATGTAGCTACCTGCTCATGCGTTGTCTCATAGAAGCACCTTTCCTGCAGGAGCTTGTTGCAACATTCATTGTTTGGCTAAGTTCTTTAGTGTTGGTATTGGAAGGTCTTTCATCTTTGGCCAAATCCCGCTTCGTACGAAATTTTTTCACAGCGCTGTCTCCAAGTGTCCACAAAGAGCTGCTGCTTGAAACTGTCCACATGCACATCTCCCATACTGGTGTGCTCGTTTCACTACCTGGATGTTGGATTACACTTCTTTCTTTGAAATGACAAGCCTTCTTCCTGCATGCTACACACACCTTGTAGCAGTTTCAGTTTGAAGCATGTTGGTGCTCTCAAAACGCTGTGTAACTTCTGTAGGGTGTGTTACTCTCCGGCACTGAATACACGACTTAGAACTCCTTAAATCACAGACACGCAAACACATCTTTCTGTGAAAGTCCTACCTCAGGTCACTTGGAAATGTAAGGTTTTCATGGAGAACATGAGGTCAATCATGGTTTTGCACTCTGCAACCAATAGAAATGTCCTTTTGTACATAGCCATCTGAAATTCACATCAAAATACCCTTCTTTTCTGGTTTCCTGAATGTTCTCAACACATTAGGAGAAAGATTGTGTTTGAGCAAGAGTGATGTAGTGTGCGTTTTCCTGGATTTCAAGTGATTTGGGAAACATACTCCTTGTTTTTCCACATTGTGTAAGAAACAACATGAGGCTTCCAAGAGATTGAAACAATGCATCCCAAAACATATTCCAGCCGTGAAAACACATGTTTCTACAAAGACTTTGAAGGAGCAAGCAAAAGCCTAGTGGCAGAGTGTTCTTTCAGAGAGAAACACATGCATTTCATCCTTCTGGAGTGAGTTTTCAGCCTGGAATTCATTTGCATTTTGTACTGTGCAGAATGTAGCTACCTGCTCGGGGGTTGTCTCATAGAAGCACCTTTCCTGTAGGAGCTTGTTGCAACATTCATTGTTTGGCTAAGTTCTTTAGGGTTGGTTTTGGAAGGTCTTTCAACTTTGGCCAAATCCCGCTTCGTACGAATTTTTTTCACAGCGCTGTCTCCAAGTGTCCACAAAGAGCTGCTGCTTGAAACTGTCCACATGCACATCTCCCATACTGGTGTGCTCGTTTCACTACCTGGATTTTGGTTTCCACTTCTTTCTTTGAAATGACAAGCCTTCTTTCTGCATGCTACACACACCTTGTAGCAGTTTCAGCTTGAAGCATGTTGGTGCTCTCAAAACGCTGTGTAACTTCTGTAGGGTGTGTTACGCTCCAGCACTGAATACACTACTTCGAGCTCATTTCACCACAGACACGCAAACACATCTTTCTGTGAAAGTCCTACCTCAGGTCACTTGGAAATGTAAGGTTTTCATGGAGAACATGAGGTCCATCATGGTTTTGCACTCTGCAACCAATAGAAATGTCCTTTTCTACATAGCCATCTGAAATTCACATCAAAATACCCTTCTTTTCTGGTTTCTTGAATGTTCTCAACACATTAGGAGAAAGATCGTGTTTGAGCAAGAGTGATGTAGTGTGCGTTTTCCTGGATTTCAAGTGATTTGGGAAACATACTCCTTGTTTTTCCACATTGTGTAAGAAACAACATGAGGCTTGCAAGAGATTGAAACAATGCATCCCCAAACGTATTCCAGCAGTGAAAACACATGTTTCTACAAAGACTTTGAAGGAGCAAGCAAAAGCCTAGTGGCAGAGTGTTCTTTCAGAGAGAAACACATGCATTTCATCCTTCTGGAGTGAGTTTTCAGCCTGGAATTCATTTGCATTTTGTACTGTGCAGAATGTAGCTACCTGCTCAGGGATTGTCTCATACAAGCAGCTTTCTTGCAGGAGCTTGTTGCAACATTCATTGTTTGGCTATGTTCTTTAGGGTTGGTTTTGGAAGGTCTTTCAACTTTGGCCAAATCCCGCTTCGTACGAAATTTTTTCACAGCGCTGTCTCCAAGTGTCCACAAAGAGCTGCTGCTTGAAACTGTCCACATGCACATCTCTCATACTGGTGTGCTCGTTTCACTACCTGGATGTTGGATTACACTTCTTTCTTTGAAATGACAAGCCTTCTTCCTGCATGCTACACACACCTTGTAGCAGTTTCAGCTTGAAGCATGTTGGTGCTCTCAAAACGCTGTGTAACTTCTGTAGGCTGTGTTACTCTCCAGCACTGAATACACTACTTAGAGCTCGTTTCACCACAGACACGCAAACACATCTTTCTGTGAAAGTCCTACCTCAGGTCACTTGGAAATGTAAGGTTTTCATGGAGAACATGAGGTCCATCATGGTTTTGCACTCTGCAACCAATAGAAATGTCCTTTTCTACATAGCCATCTGAAATTCACATCAAAATACCCTTCTTTTCTGGTTTCTTGAATGTTCTCAACACATTAGGAGAAAGATCGTGTTTGAGCAAGAGTGATGTAGTGTGCGTTTTCCTGGATTTCAAGTGATTTGGGAAACATACTCCTTGTTTTTCCACATTGTGTAAGAAACAACATGAGGCTTGCAAGAGATTGAAACAATGCATCCCAAAACGTATTCCAGCACTGAAAACACATGTTTCTACAAAGACTTTGAAGGAGCAAGCAAAAGCCTAGTGGCAGAGTGTTCTTTCAGAGAGAAACACATGCATTTCATCCTTCTGGAGTGAGTTTTCAGCCTGGAATTCATTTGCATTTTGTACTGTGCAGAATGTAGCTACCTGCTCGGGGGTTGTCTCATAGAAGCACCTTTCCTGTGGGAGCTTGTTGCAACATTCATTGTTTGGCTATGTTCTTTAGGGTTGGTTTTGGAAGGTCTTTCAACTTTGGCCAAATCCCGCTTCGTACGAAATTTTTTCACAGCGCTGTCTCCAAGTGTCCACAAAGAGTTGCTGCTTGAAACTGTCCACATGCACATCTCCCATACTGGTTTGCTCGTTTCACTACCTGGATTTTGGTTTCCACTTCTTTCTTTGAAATGACAAGCCTTCTTTCTGCATGCTACACACACCTTGTAGCAGTTTCAGCTTGAAGGATGTTGGTGCTCTCAAAACGCTGTGTAACTTCTGTAGGGTGTGTTACTCTCCAGCACTGAATACACTACTTAGAGCTCGTTTCACCACAGACACGCAAACACATCTTTCTGTGAAAGTCCTACCTCAGGTCACTTGGAAATGTAAGGTTTTCATGGAGAACATGAGGTCCATCATGGTTTTGCACTCTGCAACCAATAGAAATGTCCTTTTGTACATAGCCATCTGAAATTCACATCAAAATACCCTTCTTTTCTGGTTTCTTGAATGTTCTCAACACATTAGGAGAAAGATCGTGTTTGAGCAAGAGTGATGTAGTGTGCGTTTTCCTGGATTTCAAGTGATTTGGGAAGCATACTCCTTGTTTTTCCACACTGTGTAAGAAACAACATGAGGCTTCCAAGAGATTGAAACAATGCATCCCAAAACATATTCCAGCCGTGAAAACACATGTTTCTACAAAGACTTTGAAGGAGCAAGCAAAAGCCTAGTGGCAGAGTGTTCTTTCAGAGAGAAACACATGCATTTCATCCTTCTGGAGTGAGTTTTCAGCCTGGAATTCATTTGCATTTTGTACTGTGCAGAATGTAGCTACCTGCTCGGGGGTTGTCTCATAGAAGCACCTTTCCTGCAGGAGCTTGTTGCAACTTTCATTGTTTGGCTAAGTTCTTTAGGGTTGGTATTGGAAGGTCTTTCATCTTTGGCCAAATCCCGCTTCGTACGAAATTTTTTCACAGCGCTGTCTCCAAGTGTCCACAAAGAGCTGCTGCTTGAAACTGTCCACATGCACATCTCCCATACTGGTGTGCTCGTTTCACTACCTGGATGTTGGATTACACTTCTTTCTTTGAAATGACAAGCCTTCTTCCTGCATGCTACACACACCTTGTAGCAGTTTCAGCTTGAAGCATGTTGGTGCTCTCAAAACGCTGTGTAACTTCTGTAGGCTGTGTTACTCTCCAGCACTGAATACACTACTTAGAGCTCCATTCACCACAGACACGCAAACACATCTTTTTGTGAAAGTCCTACCTCAGGTCACTTCGAAATGTAAGGTTTTCATGGAGAACATTAGGTCAATCATGGTTTTACACTCTGCAACCAATAGAAATGTCCTTTTGTACATAGCCATCTGAAATTCACATCAAAATACCCTTCTTTTCTGGTTTCTTGAATGTTCTCAACACATTAGGAGAAAGATCGTGTTTGAGCAAGAGTGATGTAGTGTGCGTTTTCCTGGATTTCAAGTGATTTGGGAAACATACTCCTTGTTTTTCCACATTGTGTAAGAAACAACATGAGGTTTGCAAGAGATTGAAACAATGCATCCCAAAACGTATTCCAGCAGTGAAAACACATGTTTCTACAAAGACTTTGAAGGAGCAAGCAAAAGCCTAGTGGCAGAGTGTTCTTTCAGAGAGAAACACATGCATTTCATCCTTCTGGAGTGAGTTTTCAGCCTGGAATTCATTTGCATTTTGTACTGTGCAGAATGTAGCTACCTGCTCAGGGGTTGTCTCATACAAGCAGCTTTCTTGCAGGAGCTTGTTGCAACATTCATTGTTTGGCTATGTTCTTTAGGGTTGGTTTTGGAAGGTCTTTCAACTTTGGCCAAATCCCGCTTCGTACGAAATTTTTTCACAGCGCTGTCTCCAAGTGTCCACAAAGAGCTGCTGCTTGAAACTGTCCACATGCACATCTCCCATACTGGTGTGCTCGTTTCACTACCTGGATTTTGGTTTCCACTTCTTTCTTTGAAATGACAAGCCTTCTTTCTGCATGCTACACACACCTTGTAGCAGTTTCAGCTTGAAGCATGTTGGTGCTCTCAAAACGCTGTGTAACTTCTGTAGGGTGTGTTACTCTCCAGCACTGAATACACTACTTAGAGATCCTTTCACCACAGACACGCAAACACAACTTTCTGTGAAAGCCCTATCTCAGGTCACTTGGAAATGTAAGGTTTTCATGGAGAACATGAGGTCAATCAAGGTTTTGCACTCTGCAACCAATAGAAATGTCGTTTTGTACATAGCCATCTGAAATTCACATCAAAATACCCTTCTTTTCTGGTTTCCTGAGTGTTCTCAACACATTAGGAGAAAGATCGTGTTTGAGCAAGAGTGATGTAGTGTGCGTTTTCCTGGATTTCAAGTGATTTGGGAAACATACTCCTTGTTTTTCCACATTGTGTAAGAAACAACATGAGGCTTGCAAGAGATTGAAACAATGCATCCCAAAACGTATTCCAGCACTGAAAACACATGTTTCTACAAAGACTTTGAAGGAGCAAGCAAAAGCCTAGTGGCAGAGTGTTCTTTCAGAGAGAAACACATGCATTTCATCCTTCTGGAGTGAGTTTTCAGCCTGGAATTCATTTCCATTTTGTACTGTGCAGAATGTAGCTACCTGCTCGGGGGTTGTCTCATAGAAGCACCTTTCCTGTAGGAGCTTGTTGCAACATTCATTGTTTGGCTATGTTCTTTAGGGTTGGTTTTGGAAGGTCTTTCAACTTTGGCCAAATCCCGCTTCGTACGAAATTTTTTCACAGCGCTGTCTCCAAGTGTCCACAAAGAGCTGCTGCTTGAAACTGTCCACATGCACATCTTCCATACTGGTGTGCTCGTTTCACTACCTGGATTTTGGTTTCCACTTCTTTCTTTGAAATGACAAGCCTTCTTTCTGTATGCTACACACACCTTGTAGCAGTTTCAGCTTGAAGCATGTTGGTGCTCTCAAAACGCTGTGTAACTTCTGTAGGGTGTGTTACTCTCCAGCACTGAATACACTACTTAGAGATCCTTTCACCACAGACACGCAAACACAACTTTCTGTGAAAGCCCTACCTCAGGTCACTTGGAAATGTAAGGTTTTCATGGAGAACATGAGGTCCATCATGGTTTTGCACTCTGCAACCAATAGAAATGTCCTTTTGTACATAGCCATCTGAAATTCACATCAAAATACCCTTCTTTTCTGGTTTCCTGAATGTTCTCAACACATTAGGAGAAAGATCGTGTTTGAGCAAGAGTGATGTAGTGTGCGTTTTCCTGGATTTCAAGTGATTTGGGAAACATACTCCTTGTTTTTCCACATTGTGTAAGAAACAACATGAGGCTTGCAAGAGATTGAAACAATGCATCCCAAAACATATTCCAGCCGTGAAAACACATGTTTCTACAAAGACTTTGAAGGAGCAAGCAAAAGCCTAGTGGCAGAGTGTTCTTTCAGAGAGAAACACATGCATTTCATCCTTCTGGAGTGAGTTTTCAGCCTGGAATTCATTTGCATTTTGTACTGTGCAGAATGTAGCTACCTGCTCGGGGGTTGTCTCATAGAAGCACCTTTCCTGTAGGAGCTTGTTGCAACATTCATTGTTTGGCTAAGTTCTTTAGGGTTGGTTTTGGAAGGTCTTTCAACTTTGGCCAAATCCCGCTTCGTACGAAATTTTTTCACAGCGCTGTCTCCAAGTGTCCACAAAGAGCTGCTGCTTCAAACTGTCCACATGTACATCTCCCATACTGGTGTGCTCGTTTCACTACCTGGATTTTGGTTTCCCCTTCTTTCTTTGAAATGACAAGCCTTCTTTCTGCATGCTACACACACCTTGTAGCAGTTTCAGCTTGAAGCATGTTGGTGCTCTCAAAACGCTGTGTAACTTCTGTAGGGTGTGTTACTCTCCAGCACTGAATACACTACTTCGAGCTCGTTTCACCACAGACACGCAAACACATCTTTTTGTGAAAGTCCTACCTCAGGTCACTTGGAAATGTAAGGTTTTCATGGAGAACATGAGGTCAATCATGGTTTTGCACTCTGCAACCAATAGAAATGTCCTTTTGTACATAGCCATCTGAAATTCACATCAAAATACCCTTCTTTTCTGGTTTCTTGAATGTTCTCAACACATTAGGAGAAAGATCGTGTTTGAGCAATAGTGATGTAGTGTGCGTTTTCCTGGATTTCAAGTGATTTGGGAAACATACTCCTTGTTTTTCCACATTGTGTAAGAAACAACATGAGGCTTGCAAGAGATTGAAACAATGCATCCCCAAACGTATTCCAGCAGTGAAAACACATGTTTCTACAAAGACTTTGAAGGAGCAAGCAAAGTGGCAGAGTGTTCTTTCAGAGAGAAACACATGCATTTCATCCTTCTGGAGTGAGTTTTCAGCCTGGAATTCATTTGCATTTTGTACTGTGCAGAATGTAGCTACCTGCTCGGGGGTTGTCTCATAGAAGCACCTTTCCTGCTGGAGCTTGTTGCAACATTCATTGTTTGCTTAAGTTCTTTACGGTTGGTTTTGGAAGGTCTTTCAACTTTGGCCAAATCCTGCTTCGTACGAAATTTTTTCACAGCGCTGTCTCCAAGTGTCCACAAAGAGCTGCTGCTTGAAACTGTCCACATGCACATCTCCCGTACTGCTGTGCTCGTTTCACTACCTGGATTTTGGTTTCCACTTCTTTCTTTGACATGACAAGCCTTCTTTCTGCATGCTACACACACCTTGTAGCAGTTTCAGTTTGAAGCATGTTGGTGCTCTCAAAACGCTGTGTAACTTCTGTAGGGTGTGTTACTCTCCGGCACTGAATACACGACTTAGAACTCCTTAAATCACAGACACGCAAACACATCTTTCTGTGAAAGTCCTACCTCAGATCACTTGGAAATGTAAGGTTTTCATGGAGAACATGAGGTCAATCATGGTTTTGCACTCTGCAGCCAATAGAAATATCCTTTTGTACATAGCCATCTGAAATTCACATCAAAATACCCTTCTTTTCTGGTTTCCTGAATGTTCTCAACACATTAGGAGAAAGATCGTGTTTGAGCAAGAGTGATGTAGTGTGCGTTTTCCTGGATTTCAAGTGATTTGGGAAACATACTCCTTGTTTTTCCACATTGTGTAAGAAACAACATGAGGCTTGCAAGAGATTGAAACAATGCATCCCAAAACATATTCCAGCCGTGAAAACACATGTTTCTACAAAGACTTTGAAGGAGCAAGCAAAAGCCTAGTGGCAGAGTGTTCTTTCAGAGAGAAACACATGCATTTCATCCTTCTGGAGTGAGTTTTCAGCCTGGAATTCATTTGCATTTTGTACTGTGCAGAATGTAGCTACCTGCTCGGGGGTTGTCTCATAGAAGCACCTTTCCTGTAGGAGCTTGTTGCAACATTCATTGTTTGGCTAAGTTCTTTAGGGTTGGTTTTGGAAGGTCTTTCAACTTTGGCCAAATCCCGCTTCGTACGAAATTTTTTCACAGCGCTGTCTCCAAGTGTCCACAAAGAGGTGCTGCTTGAAACTGTCCACATGCACATCTCCCATACTGGTGTGCTCGTTTCACTACCTGGATTTTGGTTTCCACTTCTTTCTTTGAAATGACAAGCCTTCTTTCTGCATGCTACACACACCTTGTAGCAGTTTCAGCTTGAAGCATGTTTGTGCTCTCAAAACGCTGTGTAACTTCTGTAGGGTGTGTTACTCTCCAGCACTGAATACACTACTTCGAGCTCATTTCACCACAGACACGCAAACACATCTTTTTGTGAGAGTCCTACCTCAGGTCACTTGGAAATGTAAGGTTTTCATGGAGAACATTAGGTCAATCATGGTTTTGCACTCTGCAACCAATAGAAATGTCCTTTTGTACATAGCCATCTGAAATTCACATCAAAATACCCTTCTTTTCTGGTTTCTTGAATGTTCTCAACACATTAGAAGAAAGATCGTGTTTGAGCAATAGTGATGTAGTGTGCGTTTTCCTGGATTTCAAGTGATTTGGGAAACATACTCCTTGTTTTTCCACATTGTGTAAGAAACAACATGAGGCTTGCAAGAGATTGAAACAATGCATCCCCAAACGTATTCCAGCAGTGAAAACACATGTTTCTACAAAGACTTTGAAGGAGCAAGCAAAAGCCTAGTGGCAGAGTGTTCTTTCAGAGAGAAACACATGCATTTCATCCTTCTGGAGTGAGTTTTCAGCCTGGAATTCATTTGCATTTTGTACTGTGCAGAATGTAGCTACCTGCTCGGGGGTTGTCTCATAGAAGCACCTTTCCTGTGGGAGCTTGTTGCAACATTCATTGTTTGGCTATGTTCTTTAGGGTTGGTTTTGGAAGGTCTTTCATCTTTGGCCAAATCCCGCTTCGTACGAAATTTTTTCACAGCGCTGTCTCCAAGTGTCCACAAAGAGCTGCTGCTTGAAACTGTCCACATGCACATCTCCCATACTGGTGTGCTCGTTTCACTACCTGGATGTTGGATTACACTTCTTTCTTTGAAATGACAAGCCTTCTTCCTGCATGCTACACACACCTTGTAGAAGTTTCAGTTTGAAGCATGTTGGTGCTCTCAAAACGCTGTGTAACTTCTGTAGGGTGTGTTACTCTCCGGCACTGAATACACGACTTAGAACTCCTTAAATCACAGACACGCAAACACATCTTTCTGTGAAAGTCCTACCTCAGGTCACTTGGAAATGTAAGGTTTTCATGGAGAACATGAGGTCAATCATGGTTTTGCACTCTGCAACCAATAGAAATGTCCTTTTGTACATAGCCATCTGAAATTCACATCAAAATACCCTTCTTTTCTGGTTTCCTGAATGTTCTCAACACATTAGGAGAAAGATCGTGTTTGAGCAAGAGTGATGTAGTGTGCGTTTTCCTGGATTTCAAGTGATTTGGGAAACATACTCCTTGTTTTTCCACATTGTGTAAGAAACAACATGAGGCTTGCAAGAGATTGAAACAATGCATCCCAAAACATATTCCAGCCGTGAAAACACATGTTTCTACAAAGACTTTGAAGGAGCAAGCAAAAGCCTAGTGGCAGAGTGTTCTTTCAGAGAGAAACACATGCATTTCATCCTTCTGGAGTGAGTTTTCAGCCTGGAATTCATTTGCATTTTGTACTGTGCAGAATGTAGCTACCTGCTCGGGGGTTGTCTCATAGAAGCACCTTTCCTGTAGGAGCTTGTTGCAACATTCATTGTTTGGCTAAGTTCTTTAGGGTTGGTTTTGGAAGGTCTTTCAACTTTGGCCAAATCCCGCTTCGTACGAAATTTTTTCACAGCGCTGTCTCCAAGTGTCCACAAAGAGCTGCTGCTTGAAACTGTCCACATGCACATCTCCCATACTGGTGTGCTCGTTTCACTACCTGGATTTTGGTTTCCACTTCTTTCTTTGAAATGACAAGCCTTCTTTCTGCATGCTACACACACCTTGTAGCAGTTTCAGCTTGAAGCATGTTGGTGCTCTCAAAACGCTGTGTAACTTCTGTAGGGTGTGTTACTCTCCAGCACTGAATACACTACTTCGAGCTCGTTTCACCACAGACACGCAAACACATCTTTTTGTGAAAGTCCTACCTCAGGTCAGTTGGAAATGTAAGGTTTTCATGGAGAACATTAGGTCAATCATGGTTTTGCACTCTGCAACCAATAGAAATGTCCTTTTGTACATAGCCATCTGAAATTCACATCAAAATACCCTTCTTTTCTGGTTTCTTGAATGTTCTCAACACATTAGGAGAAAGATCGTGTTTGAGCAATAGTGATGTAGTGTGTGTTTTCCTGGATTTCAAGTGATTTGGGAAACATACTCCTTGTTTTTCCACATTGTGTAAGAAACAACATGAGGCTTGCAAGAGATTGAAACAATGCATCCCCAAACGTATTCCAGCAGTGAAAACACATGTTTCTACAAAGACTTTGAAGGAGCAAGCAAAAGCCTAGTGGCAGAGTGTTCTTTCAGAGAGAAACACATGCATTTCATCCTTCTGGAGTGAGTTTTCAGCCTGGAATTCATTTGCATTTTGTACTGTTTAGAATGTAGCTACCTGCTCGGGGGTTGTCTCATAGAAGCACCTTTCCTGTGGGAGCTTGTTGCAACATTCATTGTTTGGCTATGTTCTTTAGGGTTGGTTTTGGAAGGTCTTTCAACTTTGGCCAAATCCCGCTTCGTAAGAAATTTTTTCACAGCGCTGTCTCCAAGTGTCCACAAAGAGTTGCTGCTTGAAACTGTCCACATGCACATCTCCCATACTGGTTTGCTCGTTTCACTACCTGGATTTTGGTTTCCACTTCTTTCTTTGAAATGACAAGCCTTCTTTCTGCATGCTACACACACCTTGTAGCAGTTTCAGCTTGAAGCATGTTGGTGCTCTCAAAACGCTGTGTAACTTCTGTAGGGTGTGTTACTCTCCAGCACTGAATACACTACTTAGAGCTCGTTTCACCACAGACACGCAAACACATCTTTCTGTGAAAGTCCTACCTCAGGTCACTTGGAAATGTAAGGTTTTCATGGAGAACATGAGGTCCATCATGGTTTTGCACTCTGCAACCAATAGAAATGTCCTTTTGTACATAGCCATCTGAAATTCACATCAAAATACCCTTCTTTTCTGGTTTCTTGAATGTTCTCAACACATTAGGAGAAAGATCGTGTTTGAGCAAGAGTGATGTAGTGTGCGTTTTCCTGGATTTCAAGTGATTTGGGAAACATACTCCTTGTTTTTCCACATTGTGTAAGAAACAACATGAGGCTTGCAAGAGATTGAAACAATGCATCCCAAAACCTATTCCAGCAGTGAAAACACATGTTTCTACAAAGACTTTGAAGGAGCAAGCAAAGTGGCAGAGTGTTCTTTCAGAGAGAAACACATGCATTTCATCCTTCTGGAGTGAGTTTTCAGCCTGGAATTCATTTGCATTTTGTACTGTGCAGAATGTAGCTACCTGCTCGGGGGTTGTCTCATAGAAGCACCTTTCCTGTGGGAGCTTGTTGCAACATTCATTGTTTGCTTAAGTTCTTTACGGTTGGTTTTGGAAGGTCTTTCAACTTTGGCCAAATCCTGCTTCGTACGAAATTTTTTCACAGCGCTGTCTCCAAGTGTCCACAAAGAGCTGCTGCTTGAAACTGTCCACATGCACATCTCCCGTACTGCTGTGCTCGTTTCACTACCTGGATTTTGGTTTCCACTTCTTTCTTTGACATGACAAGCCTTCTTTCTGCATGCTACACACACCTTGTAGCAGTTTCAGCTTGAAGCATGTTGGTGCTCTCAAAACGCTGTGTAACTTCTGTAGGCTGTGTTACTCTCCAGCACTGAATACACTACTTAGAGCTCCTTTCACCACAGACACGCAAACACATCTTTTTGTGAAAGTCCTACCTCAGGTCACTTGGAAATGTAAGGTTTTCATGGAGAACATTAGGTCAATCATGGTTTTACACTCTGCAACCAATACAAATGTCCTTTTGTACATAGCCATCTGAAATTCACATCAAAATACCCTTCTTTTCTGGTTTCTTGAATGTTCTCAACACATTAGGAGAAAGATCGTGTTTGAGCAAGAGTGATGTAGTGTGCGTTTTCCTGGATTTCAAGTGATTTGTGAAACATACTCCTTGTTTTTCCACATTGTGTAAGAAACAACATGAGGCTTGCAAGAGATTGAAACAATGCATCCCAAAACGTATTCCAGCAGTGAAAACACATGTTTCTACAAAGACTTTGAAGGAGCAAGCAAAAGCCTAGTGGCAGAGTGTTCTTTCAGAGAGAAACACATGCATTTCATCCTTCTGGAGTGAGTTTTCAGCCTGGAATTCATTTGCATTTTGTACTGTGCAGAATGTTGCTACCTGCTCGGGGCTTGTCTCATAGAAGCACCTTTCCTGCTGGAGCTTGTTGCAACATTCATTGTTTGGCTAAGTTCTTTAGTGTTGGTATTGGAAGGTCTTTCATCTTTGGCCAAATCCCGCTTCGTACGAAATTTTTTCACAGCGCTGTCTCCAAGTGTCCACAAAGAGCTGCTGCTTGAAACTGTCCACATGCACATCTCCCATACTGGTGTGCTCGTTTCACTACCTGGATGTTGGATTACACTTCTTTCTTTGAAATGACAAGCCTTCTTCCTGCATGCTACACACATCTTGTAGAAGTTTCAGTTTGAAGCATGTTGGTGCTCTCAAAACGCTGTGTAACTTCTGTAGGGTGTGTTACTCTCCGGCACTGAATACACGACTTAGAACTCCTTAAATCACAGACACGCAAACACATCTTTCTGTGAAAGTCCTACCTCAGGTCACTTGGAAATGTAAGGTTTTCATGGAGAACATGAGGTCAATCATGGTTTTGCACTCTGCAACCAATAGAAATGTCCTTTTGTACATAGCCATCTGAAATTCACATCAAAATACCCTTCTTTTCTGGTTTCCTGAATGTTCTCAACACATTAGGAGAAAGATCGTGTTTGAGCAAGAGTGATGTAGTGTGCGTTTTCCTGGATTTCAAGTGATTTGGGAAACATACTCCTTGTTTTTCCACATTGTGTAAGAAACAACATGAGGCTTGCAAGAGATTGAAACAATGCATCCCAAAACATATTCCAGCCGTGAAAACACATGTTTCTACAAAGACTTTGAAGGAGCAAGCAAAAGCCTAGTGGCAGAGTGTTCTTTCAGAGAGAAACACATGCATTTCATCCTTCTGGAGTGAGTTTTCAGCCTGGAATTCATTTGCATTTTGTACTGTGCAGAATGTAGCTACCTGCTCGGGGGTTGTCTCATAGAAGCACCTTTCCTGTAGGAGCTTGTTGCAACATTCATTGTTTGGCTAAGTTCTTTAGGGTTGGTTTTGGAAGGTCTTTCAACTTTGGCCAAATCCCGCTTCGTACGAAATTTTTTCACAGCGCTGTCTCCAAGTGTCCACAAAGAGCTGCTGCTTCAAACTGTCCACATGTACATCTCCCATACTGGTGTGCTCGTTTCACTACCTGGATTTTGGTTTCCACTTCTTTCTTTGAAATGACAAGCCTTCTTTCTGCATGCTACACACACCTTGTAGCAGTTTCAGCTTGAAGCATGTTGGTGCTCTCAAAACGCTGTGTAACTTCTGTAGGGTGTGTTACTCTCCAGCACTGAATACACTACTTCGAGCTCGTTTCACCACAGACACGCAAACACATCTTTTTGTGAAAGTCCTACCTCAGGTCACTTGGAAATGTAAGGTTTTCATGGAGAACATGAGGTCAATCATGGTTTTGCACTCTGCAACCAATAGAAATGTCCTTTTGTACATAGCCATCTGAAATTCACATCAAAATACCCTTCTTTTCTGGTTTCTTGAATGTTCTCAACACATTAGGAGAAAGATCGTGTTTGAGCAATAGTGATGTAGTGTGCGTTTTCCTGGATTTCAAGTGATTTGGGAAACATACTCCTTGTTTTTCCACATTGTGTAAGAAACAACATGAGGCTTGCAAGAGATTGAAACAATGCATCCCCAAACGTATTCCAGCAGTGAAAACACATGTTTCTACAAAGACTTTGAAGGAGCAAGCAAAGTGGCAGAGTGTTCTTTCAGAGAGAAACACATGCATTTCATCCTTCTGGAGTGAGTTTTCAGCCTGGAATTCATTTGCATTTTGTACTGTGCAGAATGTAGCTACCTGCTCGGGGGTTGTCTCATAGAAGCACCTTTCCTGCTGGAGCTTGTTGCAACATTCATTGTTTGCTTAAGTTCTTTACGGTTGGTTTTGGAAGGTCTTTCAACTTTGGCCAAATCCTGCTTCGTACGAAATTTTTTCACAGCGCTGTCTCCAAGTGTCCACAAAGAGCTGCTGCTTGAAACTGTCCACATGCACATCTCCCGTACTGCTGTGCTCGTTTCACTACCTGGATTTTGGTTTCCACTTCTTTCTTTGACATGACAAGCCTTCTTTCTGCATGCTACACACACCTTGTAGCAGTTTCAGTTTGAAGCATGTTGGTGCTCTCAAAACGCTGTGTAACTTCTGTAGGGTGTGTTACTCTCCGGCACTGAATACACGACTTAGAACTCCTTAAATCACAGACACGCAAACACATCTTTCTGTGAAAGTCCTACCTCAGATCACTTGGAAATGTAAGGTTTTCATGGAGAACATGAGGTCAATCATGGTTTTGCACTCTGCAGCCAATAGAAATATCCTTTTGTACATAGCCATCTGAAATTCACATCAAAATACCCTTCTTTTCTGGTTTCCTGAATGTTCTCAACACATTAGGAGAAAGATCGTGTTTGAGCAAGAGTGATGTAGTGTGCGTTTTCCTGGATTTCAAGTGATTTGGGAAACATACTCCTTGTTTTTCCACATTGTGTAAGAAACAACATGAGGCTTGCAAGAGATTGAAACAATGCATCCCAAAACATATTCCAGCCGTGAAAACACATGTTTCTACAAAGACTTTGAAGGAGCAAGCAAAAGCCTAGTGGCAGAGTGTTCTTTCAGAGAGAAACACATGCATTTCATCCTTCTGGAGTGAGTTTTCAGCCTGGAATTCATTTGCATTTTGTACTGTGCAGAATGTAGCTACCTGCTCGGGGGTTGTCTCATAGAAGCACCTTTCCTGTAGGAGCTTGTTGCAACATTCATTGTTTGGCTAAGTTCTTTAGGGTTGGTTTTGGAAGGTCTTTCAACTTTGGCCAAATCCCGCTTCGTACGAAATTTTTTCACAGCGCTGTCTCCAAGTGTCCACAAAGAGGTGCTGCTTGAAACTGTCCACATGCACATCTCCCATACTGGTGTGCTCGTTTCACTACCTGGATTTTGGTTTCCACTTCTTTCTTTGAAATGACAAGCCTTCTTTCTGCATGCTACACACACCTTGTAGCAGTTTCAGCTTGAAGCATGTTTGTGCTCTCAAAACGCTGTGTAACTTCTGTAGGGTGTGTTACTCTCCAGCACTGAATACACTACTTCGAGCTCATTTCACCACAGACACGCAAACACATCTTTTTGTGAGAGTCCTACCTCAGGTCACTTGGAAATGTAAGGTTTTCATGGAGAACATTAGGTCAATCATGGTTTTGCACTCTGCAACCAATAGAAATGTCCTTTTGTACATAGCCATCTGAAATTCACATCAAAATACCCTTCTTTTCTGGTTTCTTGAATGTTCTCAACACATTAGAAGAAAGATCGTGTTTGAGCAATAGTGATGTAGTGTGCGTTTTCCTGGATTTCAAGTGATTTGGGAAACATACTCCTTGTTTTTCCACATTGTGTAAGAAACAACATGAGGCTTGCAAGAGATTGAAACAATGCATCCCCAAACGTATTCCAGCAGTGAAAACACATGTTTCTACAAAGACTTTGAAGGAGCAAGCAAAAGCCTAGTGGCAGAGTGTTCTTTCAGAGAGAAACACATGCATTTCATCCTTCTGGAGTGAGTTTTCAGCCTGGAATTCATTTGCATTTTGTACTGTGCAGAATGTAGCTACCTGCTCGGGGGTTGTCTCATAGAAGCACCTTTCCTGTGGGAGCTTGTTGCAACATTCATTGTTTGGCTATGTTCTTTAGGGTTGGTTTTGGAAGGTCTTTCATCTTTGGCCAAATCCCGCTTCGTACGAAATTTTTTCACAGCGCTGTCTCCAAGTGTCCACAAAGAGCTGCTGCTTGAAACTGTCCACATGCACATCTCCCATACTGGTGTGCTCGTTTCACTACCTGGATGTTGGATTACACTTCTTTCTTTGAAATGACAAGCCTTCTTCCTGCATGCTACACACACCTTGTAGAAGTTTCAGTTTGAAGCATGTTGGTGCTCTCAAAACGCTGTGTAACTTCTGTAGGGTGTGTTACTCTCCGGCACTGAATACACGACTTAGAACTCCTTAAATCACAGACACGCAAACACATCTTTCTGTGAAAGTCCTACCTCAGGTCACTTGGAAATGTAAGGTTTTCATGGAGAACATGAGGTCAATCATGGTTTTGCACTCTGCAACCAATAGAAATGTCCTTTTGTACATAGCCATCTGAAATTCACATCAAAATACCCTTCTTTTCTGGTTTCCTGAATGTTCTCAACACATTAGGAGAAAGATCGTGTTTGAGCAAGAGTGATGTAGTGTGCGTTTTCCTGGATTTCAAGTGATTTGGGAAACATACTCCTTGTTTTTCCACATTGTGTAAGAAACAACATGAGGCTTGCAAGAGATTGAAACAATGCATCCCAAAACATATTCCAGCCGTGAAAACACATGTTTCTACAAAGACTTTGAAGGAGCAAGCAAAAGCCTAGTGGCAGAGTGTTCTTTCAGAGAGAAACACATGCATTTCATCCTTCTGGAGTGAGTTTTCAGCCTGGAATTCATTTGCATTTTGTACTGTGCAGAATGTAGCTACCTGCTCGGGGGTTGTCTCATAGAAGCACCTTTCCTGTAGGAGCTTGTTGCAACATTCATTGTTTGGCTAAGTTCTTTAGGGTTGGTTTTGGAAGGTCTTTCAACTTTGGCCAAATCCCGCTTCGTACGAAATTTTTTCACAGCGCTGTCTCCAAGTGTCCACAAAGAGCTGCTGCTTGAAACTGTCCACATGCACATCTCCCATACTGGTGTGCTCGTTTCACTACCTGGATTTTGGTTTCCACTTCTTTCTTTGAAATGACAAGCCTTCTTTCTGCATGCTACACACACCTTGTAGCAGTTTCAGCTTGAAGCATGTTGGTGCTCTCAAAACGCTGTGTAACTTCTGTAGGGTGTGTTACTCTCCAGCACTGAATACACTACTTCGAGCTCGTTTCACCACAGACACGCAAACACATCTTTTTGTGAAAGTCCTACCTCAGGTCAGTTGGAAATGTAAGGTTTTCATGGAGAACATTAGGTCAATCATGATTTTGCACTCTGCAACCAATAGAAATGTCCTTTTGTACATAGCCATCTGAAATTCACATCAAAATACCCTTCTTTTCTGGTTTCTTGAATGTTCTCAACACATTAGGAGAAAGATCGTGTTTGAGCAATAGTGATGTAGTGTGTGTTTTCCTGGATTTCAAGTGATTTGGGAAACATACTCCTTGTTTTTCCACATTGTGTAAGAAACAACATGAGGCTTGCAAGAGATTGAAACAATGCATCCCCAAACGTATTCCAGCAGTGAAAACACATGTTTCTACAAAGACTTTGAAGGAGCAAGCAAAAGCCTAGTGGCAGAGTGTTCTTTCAGAGAGAAACACATGCATTTCATCCTTCTGGAGTGAGTTTTCAGCCTGGAATTCATTTGCATTTTGTACTGTTTAGAATGTAGCTACCTGCTCGGGGGTTGTCTCATAGAAGCACCTTTCCTGTGGGAGCTTGTTGCAACATTCATTGTTTGGCTATGTTCTTTAGGGTTGGTTTTGGAAGGTCTTTCAACTTTGGCCAAATCCCGCTTCGTAAGAAATTTTTTCACAGCGCTGTCTCCAAGTGTCCACAAAGAGTTGCTGCTTGAAACTGTCCACATGCACATCTCCCATACTGGTTTGCTCGTTTCACTACCTGGATTTTGGTTTCCACTTCTTTCTTTGAAATGACAAGCCTTCTTTCTGCATGCTACACACACCTTGTAGCAGTTTCAGCTTGAAGCATGTTGGTGCTCTCAAAACGCTGTGTAACTTCTGTAGGGTGTGTTACTCTCCAGCACTGAATACACTACTTAGAGCTCGTTTCACCACAGACACGCAAACACATCTTTCTGTGAAAGTCCTACCTCAGGTCACTTGGAAATGTAAGGTTTTCATGGAGAACATGAGGTCCATCATGGTTTTGCACTCTGCAACCAATAGAAATGTCCTTTTGTACATAGCCATCTGAAATTCACATCAAAATACCCTTCTTTTCTGGTTTCTTGAATGTTCTCAACACATTAGGAGAAAGATCGTGTTTGAGCAAGAGTGATGTAGTGTGCGTTTTCCTGGATTTCAAGTGATTTGGGAAACATACTCCTTGTTTTTCCACATTGTGTAAGAAACAACATGAGGCTTGCAAGAGATTGAAACAATGCATCCCAAAACCTATTCCAGCAGTGAAAACACATGTTTCTACAAAGACTTTGAAGGAGCAAGCAAAGTGGCAGAGTGTTCTTTCAGAGAGAAACACATGCATTTCATCCTTCTGGAGTGAGTTTTCAGCCTGGAATTCATTTGCATTTTGTACTGTGCAGAATGTAGCTACCTGCTCGGGGGTTGTCTCATAGAAGCACCTTTCCTGTGGGAGCTTGTTGCAACATTCATTGTTTGCTTAAGTTCTTTACGGTTGGTTTTGGAAGGTCTTTCAACTTTGGCCAAATCCTGCTTCGTACGAAATTTTTTCACAGCGCTGTCTCCAAGTGTCCACAAAGAGCTGCTGCTTGAAACTGTCCACATGCACATCTCCCGTACTGCTGTGCTCGTTTCACTACCTGGATTTTGGTTTCCACTTCTTTCTTTGACATGACAAGCCTTCTTTCTGCATGCTACACACACCTTGTAGCAGTTTCAGCTTGAAGCATGTTGGTGCTCTCAAAACGCTGTGTAACTTCTGTAGGCTGTGTTACTCTCCAGCACTGAATACACTAATTAGAGCTCCTTTCACCACAGACACGCAAACACATCTTTTTGTGAAAGTCCTACCTCAGGTCACTTGGAAATGTAAGGTTTTCATGGAGAACATTAGGTCAATCATGGTTTTACACTCTGCAACCAATAGAAATGTCCTTTTGTACATAGCCATCTGAAATTCACATCAAAATACCCTTCTTTTCTGGTTTCTTGAATGTTCTCAACACATTAGGAGAAAGATCGTGTTTGAGCAAGAGTGATGTAGTGTGCGTTTTCCTGGATTTCAAGTGATTTGGGAAACATACTCCTTGTTTTTCCACATTGTGTAAGAAACAACATGAGGCTTGCAAGAGATTGAAACAATGCATCCCCAAACGTATTCCAGCAGTGAAAACACATGTTTCTACAAAGACTTTGAAGGAGCAAGCAAAAGCCTAGTGGCAGAGTGTTCTTTCAGAGAGAAACACATGCATTTCATCCTTCTGGAGTGAGTTTTCAGCCTGGAATTCATTTGCATTTTGTACTGTGCAGAATGTAGCTACCTGCTCGGGGGTTGTCTCATAGAAGCACCTTTCCTGTAGGAGCTTGTTGCAACATTCATTGTTTGGCTAAGTTCTTTAGGGTTGGTTTTGGAAGGTCTTTCAACTTTGGCCAAATCCCGCTTCGTACGAAATTTTTTCACAGCGCTGTCTCCAAGTGTCCACAAAGAGCTGCTGCTTGAAACTGTCCACATGCACATCTCCCATACTGGTGTGCTCGTTTCACTGCCTGGATTTTGGTTTCCACTTCTTTCTTTGAAATGACAAGCCTTCTTTCTGCATGCTACACACACCTTGTAGCAGTTTCAGCTTGAAGCATGTTGGTGCTCTCAAAACGCTGTGTAACTTCTGTAGGGTGTGTTACTCTCCAGCACTGAATACACTACTTCGAGCTCATTTCACCACAGACAAGCAAACACATCTTTTTGTGAGAGTCCTACCTCAGGTCACTTGGAAATGTAAGGTTTTCATGGAGAACATTAGGTCAATCATGGTTTTGCACTCTGCAACCAATAGAAATGTCCTTTTGTACATAGCCATCTGAAATTCACATCAAAATACCCTTCTTTTCTGGTTTCTTGAATGTTCTCAACACAGTAGAAGAAAGATCGTGTTTGAGCAATAGTGATGTAGTGTGCGTTTTCCTGGATTTCAAGTGATTTGGGAAACATACTCCTTGTTTTTCCACATTGTGTAAGAAACAACATGAGGCTTGCAAGAGATTGAAACAATGCATCCCCAAACGTATTCCAGCAGTGAAAACACATGTTTCTACAAAGACTTTGAAGGAGCAAGCAAAAGCCTAGTGGCAGAGTGTTCTTTCAGAGAGAAACACATGCATTTCATCCTTCTGGAGTGAGTTTTCAGCCTGGAATTCATTTGCATTTTGTACTGTGCAGAATGTAGCTACCTGCTCGGGGGTTGTCTCATAGAAGCACCTTTCCTGTGGGAGCTTGTTGCAACATTCATTGTTTGGCTATGTTCTTTAGGGTTGGTTTTGGAAGGTCTTTCAACTTTGGCCAAATCCCGCTTCGTACGAAATTTTTTCACAGCGCTGTCTCCAAGTGTCCACAAAGAGTTGCTGCTTGAAACTGTCCACATGCACATCTCTCATACTGGTGTGCTCGTTTCACTACCTGGATTTTGGTTTCCACTTCTTTCTTTGAAATGACAAGCCTTCTTTCTGCATGCTACACACACCTTGTAGCAGTTTCAGCTTGAAGCATGTTGGTGCTCTCAAAACGCTGTGTAACTTTTGTAGGCTGTGTTACTCTCCAACACTGAATACACTACTTAGAGCTCCTTTCACCACAGACACGCAAACACATCTTTTTGTGAAAGTCCTACCTCAGGTCACTTGGAAATGTAAGGTTTTCATGGAGAACATTAGGTCAATCATGGTTTTACACTCTGCAACCAATAGAAATGTCCTTTTGTACATAGCCATCTGAAATTCACATCAAAATACCCTTCTTTTCTGGTTTCTTGAATGTTCTCAACACATTAGGAGAAAGATCGTGTTTGAGCAAGAGTGATGTAGTGTGCGTTTTCCTGGATTTCAAGTGATTTGGGAAACATACTCCTTGTTTTTCCACATTGTGTAAGAAACAACATGAGGCTTGCAAGAGATTGAAACAATGCATCCCAAAACGTATTCCAGCAGTGAAAACACATGTTTCTACAAAGACTTTGAAGGAGCAAGCAAAAGCCTAGTGGCAGAGTGTTCTTTCAGAGAGAAACACATGCATTTCATCCTTCTGGAGTGAGTTTTCAGCCTGGAATTCATTTGCATTTTGTACTGTGCAGAATGTAGCTACCTGCTCAGGGGTTGTCTCATACAAGCAGCTTTCTTGCAGGAGCTTGTTGCAACATTCATTGTTTGGCTATGTTCTTTAGGGTTGGTTTTGGAAGGTCTTTCAACTTTGGCCAAATCCCGCTTCGTACGAAATTTTTTCACAGCGCTGTCTCCAAGTGTCCACAAAGAGCTGCTGCTTGAAACTGTCCACATGCACATCTCCCATACTGGTGTGCTCGTTTCACTACCTGGATTTTGGTTTCCACTTCTTTCTTTGAAATGACAAGCCTTCTTTCTGCATGCTACACACACCTTGTAGCAGTTTCAGCTTGAAGCATGTTGGTGCTCTCAAAACGCTGTGTAACTTCTGTAGGGTGTGTTACTCTCCAGCACTGAATACACTACTTAGAGATCCTTTCACCACAGACACGCAAACACAACTTTCTGTGAAAGCCCTACCTCAGGTCACTTGGAAATGTAAGGTTTTCATGGAGAACATGAGGTCAATCAAGGTTTTGCACTCTGCAACCAATAGAAATGTCGTTTTGTACATAGCCATCTGAAATTCACATCAAAATACCCTTCTTTTCTGGTTTCCTGAGTGTTCTCAACACATTAGGAGAAAGATCGTGTTTGAGCAAGAGTGATGTAGTGTGCGTTTTCCTGGATTTCAAGTGATTTGGGAAACATACTCCTTGTTTTTCCACATTGTGTAAGAAACAACATGAGGCTTGCAAGAGATTGAAACAATGCATCCCAAAACGTATTCCAGCACTGAAAACACATGTTTCTACAAAGACTTTGAAGGAGCAAGCAAAAGCCTAGTGGCAGAGTGTTCTTTCAGAGAGAAACACATGCATTTCATCCTTCTGGAGTGAGTTTTCAGCCTGGAATTCATTTGCATTTTGTACTGTGCAGAATGTAGCTACCTGCTCGGGGGTTGTCTCATAGAAGCACCTTTCCTGCAGGAGCTTGTTGCAACATTCATTGTTTGGCTAAGTTCTTTAGGGTTGGTATTGGAAGGTCTTTCATCTTTGGCCAAATCCCGCTTCGTACGAAATTTTTTCACAGCGCTGTCTCCAAGTGTCCACAAAGAGCTGCCGCTTGAAACTGTCCACATACACATCTCCCATACTGGTGTGCTCGTTTCACTACCTGGATGTTGGATTACACTTCTTTCTTTGAAATGACAAGCCTTCTTCCTGCATGCTACACACACCTTGTAGCAGTTTCAGCTTGAAGCATGTTGGTGCTCTCAAAACGCTGTGTAACTTCTGTAGGCTGTGTTACTCTCCAGCACTGAATACACTACTTAGAGCTCCTTTCACCACAGACACGCAAACACATCTTTTTGTGAAAGTCCTACCTCAGGTCACTTGGAAATGTAAGGTTTTCATGGAGAACATTAGGTCAATCATGGTTTTACACTCTGCAACCAATAGAAATGTCCTTTTGTACATAGCCATCTGAAATTCACATCAAAATACCCTTCTTTTCTGGTTTCTTGAATGTTCTCAACACATTAGGAGAAAGATCGTGTTTGAGCAAGAGTGATGTAGTGTGCGTTTTCCTGGATTTCAAGTGATTTGGGAAACATACTCCTTGTTTTTCCACATTGTGTAAGAAACAACATGAGGCTTGCAAGAGATTGAAACAATGCATCCCAAAACGTATTCCAGCAGTGAAAACACATGTTTCTACAAAGACTTTGAAGGAGCAAGCAAAAGCCTAGTGGCAGAGTGTTCTTTCAGAGAGAAACACATGCATTTCATCCTTCTGGAGTGAGTTTTCAGCCTGGAATTCATTTGCATTTTGTACTGTGCAGAATGTAGCTACCTGCTCAGGGGTTGTCTCATACAAGCAGCTTTCTTGCAGGAGCTTGTTGCAACATTCATTGTTTGGCTATGTTCTTTAGGGTTGGTTTTGGAAGGTCTTTCAACTTTGGCCAAATCCCGCTTCGTACGAAATTTTTTCACAGCGCTGTCTCCAAGTGTCCACAAAGAGCTGCTGCTTGAAACTGTCCACATGCACATCTCCCATACTGGTGTGCTCGTTTCACTACCTGGATTTTGGTTTCCACTTCTTTCTTTGAAATGACAAGCCTTCTTTCTGCATGCTACACACACCTTGTAGCAGTTTCAGCTTGAAGCATGTTGGTGCTCTCAAAACGCTGTGTAACTTCTGTAGGGTGTGTTACTCTCCAGCACTGAATACACTACTTAGAGATCCTTTCACCACAGACACGCAAACACAACTTTCTGTGAAAGCCCTACCTCAGGTCACTTGGAAATGTAAGGTTTTCATGGAGAACATGAGGTCAATCAAGGTTTTGCACTCTGCAACCAATAGAAATGTCGTTTTGTACATAGCCATCTGAAATTCACATCAAAATACCCTTCTTTTCTGGTTTCCTGAGTGTTCTCAACACATTAGGAGAAAGATCGTGTTTGAGCAAGAGTGATGTAGTGTGCGTTTTCCTGGATTTCAAGTGATTTGGGAAACATACACTTGTTTTTCCACATTGTGTAAGAAACAACATGAGGCTTGCAAGAGATTGAAACAATGCATCCCAAAACGTATTCCAGCACTGAAAACACATGTTTCTACAAAGACTTTGAAGGAGCAAGCAAAAGCCTAGTGGCAGAGTGTTCTTTCAGAGAGAAACACATGCATTTCATCCTTCTGGAGTGAGTTTTCAGCCTGGAATTCATTTGCATTTTGTACTGTGCAGAATGTAGCTACCTGCTCGGGGGTTGTCTCATAGAAGCACCTTTCCTGTGGGAGCTTGTTGCAACATTCATTGTTTGGCTATGTTCTTTAGGGTTGGTTTTGGAAGGTCTTTCAACTTTGGCCAAATCCCGCTTCGTACGAAATTTTTTCACAGCGCTGTCTCCAAGTGTCCACAAAGAGTTGCTGCTTGAAACTGTCCACATGCACATCTCCCATACTGGTTTGCTCGTTTCACTACCTGGATTTTGGTTTCCACTTCTTTCTTTGAAATGACAAGCCTTCTTTCTGCATGCTACACACACCTTGTAGCAGTTTCAGCTTGAAGGATGTTGGTGCTCTCAAAACGCTGTGTAACTTCTGTAGGGTGTGTTACTCTCCAGCACTGAATACACTACTTAGAGCTCGTTTCACCACAGACACGCAAACACATCTTTCTGTGAAAGTCCTACCTCAGGTCACTTGGAAATGTAAGGTTTTCATGGAGAACATGAGGTCCATCATGGTTTTGCACTCTGCAACCAATAGAAATGTCCTTTTGTACATAGCCATCTGAAATTCACATCAAAATACCCTTCTTTTCTGGTTTCTTGAATGTTCTCAACACATTAGGAGAAAGATCGTGTTTGAGCAAGAGTGATGTAGTGTGCGTTTTCCTGGATTTCAAGTGATTTGGGAAACATACTCCTTGTTTTTCCACATTGTGTAAGAAACAACATGAGGCTTGCAAGAGATTGAAACAATGCATCCCCAAACGTATTCCAGCAGTGAAAACACATGTTTCTACAAAGACTTTGAAGGAGCAAGCAAAAGCCTAGTGGCAGAGTGTTCTTTCAGAGAGAAACACATGCATTTCATCCTTCTGGAGTGAGTTTTCAGCCTGGAATTCATTTGCATTTTGTACTGTGCAGAATGTAGCTACCTGCTCTGGGGTTGTCTCATAGAAGCACCTTTCCTGTGGGAGCTTGTTGCAACATTCATTGTTTGGCTATGTTCTTTAGGGTTGGTTTTGGAAGGTCTTTCAACTTTGGCCAAATCCCGCTTCGTACGAAATTTTTTCACAGCGCTGTCTCCAAGTGTCCACAAAGAGTTGCTGCTTGAAACTGTCCACATGCACATCTCCCATACTGGTTTGCTCGTTTCACTACCTGGATTTTGGTTTCCACTTCTTTCTTTGAAATGACAAGCCTTCTTTCTGCATGCTACACACACCTTGTAGCAGTTTCAGCTTGAAGGATGTTGGTGCTCTCAAAACGCTGTGTAACTTCTGTAGGGTGTGTTACTCTCCAGCACTGAATACACTACTTAGAGCTCGTTTCACCACAGACACGCAAACACATCTTTCTGTGAAAGTCCTACCTCAGGTCACTTGGAAATGTAAGGTTTTCATGGAGAACATGAGGTCCATCATGGTTTTGCACTCTGCAACCAATAGAAATGTCCTTTTGTACATAGCCATCTGAAATTCACATCAAAATACCCTTCTTTTCTGGTTTCTTGAATGTTCTCAACACATTAGGAGAAAGATCGTGTTTGAGCAAGAGTGATGTAGTGTGCGTTTTCCTGGATTTCAAGTGATTTGGGAAACATACTCCTTGTTTTTCCACATTGTGTAAGAAACAACATGAGGCTTGCAAGAGATTGAAACAATGCATCCCAAAACGTATTCCAGCACTGAAAACACATGTTTCTACAAAGACTTTGAAGGAGCAAGCAAAAGCCTAGTGGCAGAGTGTTCTTTCAGAGAGAAACACATGCATTTCATCCTTCTGGAGTGAGTTTTCAGCCTGGAATTCATTTGCATTTTGTACTGTGCAGAATGTAGCTACCTGCTCGGGGGTTGTCTCATAGAAGCACCTTTCCTGCTGGAGCTTGTTGCAACATTCATTGTTTGCTTAAGTTCTTTACGGTTGGTTTTGGAAGGTCTTTCAACTTTGGCCAAATCCCGCTTCGTACGAAATTTTTTCACAGCGCTGTCTCCAAGTGTCCACAAAGAGCTGCTGCTTGAAACTGTCCACATGCACATCTCCCGTACTGCTGTGCTCGTTTCACTACCTGGATTTTGGTTTCCACTTCTTTCTTTGACATGACAAGCCTTCTTTCTGCATGCTACACACACCTTGTAGCAGTTTCAGTTTGAAGCATGTTGGTGCTCTCAAAACGCTGTGTAACTTCTGTAGGGTGTGTTACTCTCCGGCACTGAATACACGACTTAGAACTCCTTAAATCACAGACACGCAAACACATCTTTCTGTGAAAGTCCTACCTCAGGTCACTTGGAAATGTAAGGTTTTCATGGAGAACATGAGGTCAATCATGGTTTTGCACTCTGCAACCAATAGAAATGTCCTTTTGTACATAGCCATCTGAAATTCACATCAAAATACCCTTCTTTTCTGGTTTCCTGAATGTTCTCAACACATTAGGAGAAAGATCGTGTTTGAGCAAGAGTGATGTAGTGTGCGTTTTCCTGGATTTCAAGTGATTTGGGAAACATACTCCTTGTTTTTCCACATTGTGTAAGAAACAACATGAGGCTTGCAAGAGATTGAAACAATGCATCCCAAAACATATTCCAGCCGTGAAAACACATGTTTCTACAACGACTTTGAAGGAGCAAGCAAAAGCCTAGTGGCAGAGTGTTCTTTCAGAGAGAAACACATGCATTTCATCCTTCTGGAGTGAGTTTTCAGCCTGGAATTCATTTGCATTTTGTACTGTGCAGAATGTAGCTACCTGCTCGGGGGTTGTCTCATAGAAGCACCTTTCCTGCAGGAGCTTGTTGCAACATTCATTGTTTGGCTAAGTTCTTTAGGGTTGGTATTGGAAGGTCTTTCATCTTTGGCCAAATCCCGCTTCGTACGAAATTTTTTCACAGCGCTGTCTCCAAGTGTCCACAAAGAGGTGCTGCTTGAAACTGTCCACATACACATCTCCCATACTGGTGTGCTCGTTTCACTACCTGGATGTTGGATTACACTTCTTTCTTTGAAATGACAAGCCTTCTTCCTGCATGCTACACACACCTTGTAGCAGTTTCAGCTTGAAGCATGTTGGTGCTCTCAAAACGCTGTGTAACTTCTGTAGGCTGTGTTACTCTCCAGCACTGAATACACTACTTAGAGCTCCTTTCACCACAGACACGCAAACATATCTTTTTGTGAAAGTCCTACCTCAGGTCACTTGGAAATGTAAGGTTTTCATGGAGAACATTAGGTCAATCATGGTTTTACACTCTGCAACCAATAGAAATGTCCTTTTGTACATAGCCATCTGAAATTCACATCAAAATACCCTTCTTTTCTGGTTTCTTGAATGTTCTCAACACATTAGGAGAAAGATCGTGTTTGAGCAAGAGTGATGTAGTGTGCGTTTTCCTGGATTTCAAGTGATTTGGGAAACATACTCCTTGTTTTTCCACATTGTGTAAGAAACAACATGAGGCTTGCAAGAGATTGAAACAATGCATCCCAAAACGTATTCCAGCAGTGAAAACACATGTTTCTACAAAGACTTTGAAGGAGCAAGCAAAAGCCTAGTGGCAGAGTGTTCTTTCAGAGAGAAACACATGCATTTCATCCTTCTGGAGTGAGTTTTCAGCCTGGAATTCATTTGCATTTTGTACTGTGCAGAATGTAGCTACCTGCTCAGGGATTGTCTCATACAAGCAGCTTTCTTGCAGGAGCTTGTTGCAACATTCATTGTTTGGCTATGTTCTTTAGGGTTGGTTTTGGAAGGTCTTTCAACTTTGGCCAAATCCCGCTTCGTACGAAATTTTTTCACAGCGCTGTCTCCAAGTGTCCACAAAGAGCTGCTGCTTGAAACTGTCCACATGCACATCTCTCATACTGGTGTGCTCGTTTCACTACCTGGATGTTGGATTACACTTCTTTCTTTGAAATGACAAGCCTTCTTCCTGCATGCTACACACACCTTGTAGCAGTTTCAGCTTGAAGCATGTTGGTGCTCTCAAAACGCTGTGTAACTTCTGTAGGCTGTGTTACTCTCCAACACTGAATACACTACTTAGAGCTCCTTTCACCACAGACACGCAAACACATCTTTTTGTGAAAGTCCTACCTCAGGTCACTTGGAAATGTAAGGTTTTCATGGAGAACATTAGGTCAATCATGGTTTTACACTCTGCAACCAATAGAAATGTCCTTTTGTACATAGCCATCTGAAATTCACATCAAAATACCCTTCTTTTCTGGTTTCTTGAATGTTCTCAACACATTAGGAGAAAGATCGTGTTTGAGCAAGAGTGATGTAGTGTGCGTTTTCCTGGATTTCAAGTGATTTGGGAAACATACTCCTTGTTTTTCCACATTGTGTAAGAAACAACATGAGGCTTGCAAGAGATTGAAACAATGCATCCCAAAACGTATTCCAGCAGTGAAAACACATGTTTCTACAAAGACTTTGAAGGAGCAAGCAAAAGCCTAGTGGCAGAGTGTTCTTTCAGAGAGAAACACATGCATTTCATCCTTCTGGAGTGAGTTTTCAGCCTGGAATTCATTTGCATTTTGTACTGTGCAGAATGTAGCTACCTGCTCAGGGGTTGTCTCATACAAGCAGCTTTCTTGCAGGAGCTTGTTGCAACATTCATTGTTTGGCTATGTTCTTTAGGGTTGGTTTTGGAAGGTCTTTCAACTTTGGCCAAATCCCGCTTCGTACGAAATTTTTTCACAGCGCTGTCTCCAAGTGTCCACAAAGAGCTGCTGCTTGAAACTGTCCACATGCACATCTCCCATACTGGTGTGCTCGTTTCACTACCTGGATTTTGGTTTCCACTTCTTTCTTTGAAATGACAAGCCTTCTTTCTGCATGCTACACACACCTTGTAGCAGTTTCAGCTTGAAGCATGTTGGTGCTCTCAAAACGCTGTGTAACTTCTGTAGGGTGTGTTACTCTCCAGCACTGAATACACTACTTAGAGATCCTTTCACCACAGACACGCAAACACAACTTTCTGTGAAAGCCCTACCTCAGGTCACTTGGAAATGTAAGGTTTTCATGGAGAACATGAGGTCAATCAAGGTTTTGCACTCTGCAACCAATAGAAATGTCGTTTTGTACATAGCCATCTGAAATTCACATCAAAATACCCTTCTTTTCTGGTTTCCTGAGTGTTCTCAACACATTAGGAGAAAGATCGTGTTTGAGCAAGAGTGATGTAGTGTGCGTTTTCCTGGATTTCAAGTGATTTGGGAAACATACACTTGTTTTTCCACATTGTGTAAGAAACAACATGAGGCTTGCAAGAGATTGAAACAATGCATCCCAAAACGTATTCCAGCACTGAAAACACATGTTTCTACAAAGACTTTGAAGGAGCAAGCAAAAGCCTAGTGGCAGAGTGTTCTTTCAGAGAGAAACACATGCATTTCATCCTTCTGGAGTGAGTTTTCAGCCTGGAATTCATTTGCATTTTGTACTGTGCAGAATGTAGCTACCTGCTCGGGGGTTGTCTCATAGAAGCACCTTTCCTGCAGGAGCTTGTTGCAACATTCATTGTTTGGCTAAGTTCTTTAGGGTTGGTATTGGAAGGTCTTTCATCTTTGGCCAAATCCCGCTTCGTACGAAATTTTTTCACAGCGCTGTCTCCAAGTGTCCACAAAGAGCTGCCGCTTGAAACTGTCCACATACACATCTCCCATACTGGTGTGCTCGTTTCACTACCTGGATGTTGGATTACACTTCTTTCTTTGAAATGACAAGCCTTCTTCCTGCATGCTACACACACCTTGTAGCAGTTTCAGCTTGAAGCATGTTGGTGCTCTCAAAACGCTGTGTAACTTCTGTAGGCTGTGTTACTCTCCAGCACTGAATACACTACTTAGAGCTCCTTTCACCACAGACACGCAAACACATCTTTTTGTGAAAGTCCTACTTCAGGTCACTTGGAAATGTAAGGTTTTCATGGAGAACATTAGGTCAATCATGGTTTTACACTCTGCAACCAATAGAAATGTCCTTTTGTACATAGCCATCTGAAATTCACATCAAAATACCCTTCTTTTCTGGTTTCTTGAATGTTCTCAACACATTAGGAGAAAGATCGTGTTTGAGCAAGAGTGATGTAGTGTGCGTTTTCCTGGATTTCAAGTGATTTGGGAAACATACTCCTTGTTTTTCCACATTGTGTAAGAAACAACATGAGGCTTGCAAGAGATTGAAACAATGCATCCCAAAACGTATTCCAGCAGTGAAAACACATGTTTCTACAAAGACTTTGAAGGAGCAAGCAAAAGCCTAGTGGCAGAGTGTTCTTTCAGAGAGAAACACATGCATTTCATCCTTCTGGAGTGAGTTTTCAGCCTGGAATTCATTTGCATTTTGTACTGTGCAGAATGTAGCTACCTGCTCAGGGGTTGTCTCATACAAGCAGCTTTCTTGCAGGAGCTTGTTGCAACATTCATTGTTTGGCTATGTTCTTTAGGGTTGGTTTTGGAAGGTCTTTCAACTTTGGCCAAATCCCGCTTCGTACGAAATTTTTTCACAGCGCTGTCTCCAAGTGTCCACAAAGAGCTGCTGCTTGAAACTGTCCACATGCACATCTCTCATACTGGTGTGCTCGTTTCACTACCTGGATGTTGGATTACACTTCTTTCTTTGAAATGACAAGCTTTCTTCCTGCATGCTACACACACCTTGTAGCAGTTTCAGCTTGAAGCATGTTGGTGCTCTCAAAACGCTGTGTAACTTCTGTAGGCTGTGTTACTCTCCAGCACTGAATACACTACTTAGAGCTCCTTTCACCACAGACACGCAAACACATCTTTTTGTGAAAGTCCTACCTCAGGTCACTTGGAAATGTAAGGTTTTCATGGAGAACATTAGGTCAATCATGGTTTTACACTCTGCAACCAATAGAAATGTCCTTTTGTACATAGCCATCTGAAATTCACATCAAAATACCCTTCTTTTCTGGTTTCTTGAATGTTCTCAACACATTAGGAGAAAGATCGTGTTTGAGCAAGAGTGATGTAGTGTGCGTTTTCCTGGATTTCAAGTGATTTGGGAAACATACTCCTTGTTTTTCCACATTGTGTAAGAAACAACATGAGGCTTGCAAGAGATTGAAACAATGCATCCCAAAACGTATTCCAGCAGTGAAAACACATGTTTCTACAAAGACTTTGAAGGAGCAAGCAAAAGCCTAGTGGCAGAGTGTTCTTTCAGAGAGAAACACATGCATTTCATCCTTCTGGAGTGAGTTTTCAGCCTGGAATTCATTTGCATTTTGTACTGTGCAGAATGTAGCTACCTGCTCAGGGATTGTCTCATACAAGCAGCTTTCTTGCAGGAGCTTGTTGCAACATTCATTGTTTGGCTATGTTCTTTAGGGTTGGTTTTGGAAGGTCTTTCAACTTTGGCCAAATCCCGCTTCGTACGAAATTTTTTCACAGCGCTGTCTCCAAGTGTCCACAAAGAGCTGCTGCTTGAAACTGTCCACATGCACATCTCTCATACTGGTGTGCTCGTTTCACTACCTGGATGTTGGATTACACTTCTTTCTTTGAAATGACAAGCCTTCTTCCTGCATGCTACACACACCTTGTAGCAGTTTCAGCTTGAAGCATGTTGGTGCTCTCAAAACGCTGTGTAACTTCTGTAGGCTGTGTTACTCTCCAACACTGAATACACTACTTAGAGCTCCTTTCACCACAGACACGCAAACACATCTTTTTGTGAAAGTCCTACCTCAGGTCACTTGGAAATGTAAGGTTTTCATGGAGAACATTAGGTCAATCATGGTTTTACACTCTGCAACCAATAGAAATGTCCTTTTGTACATAGCCATCTGAAATTCACATCAAAATACCCTTCTTTTCTGGTTTCTTGAATGTTCTCAACACATTAGGAGAAAGATCGTGTTTGAGCAAGAGTGATGTAGTGTGCGTTTTCCTGGATTTCAAGTGATTTGGGAAACATACTCCTTGTTTTTCCACATTGTGTAAGAAACAACATGAGGCTTGCAAGAGATTGAAACAATGCATCCCAAAACGTATTCCAGCAGTGAAAACACATGTTTCTACAAAGACTTTGAAGGAGCAAGCAAAAGCCTAGTGGCAGAGTGTTCTTTCAGAGAGAAACACATGCATTTCATCCTTCTGGAGTGAGTTTTCAGCCTGGAATTCATTTGCATTTTGTACTGTGCAGAATGTAGCTACCTGCTCAGGGGTTGTCTCATACAAGCAGCTTTCTTGCAGGAGCTTGTTGCAACATTCATTGTTTGGCTATGTTCTTTAGGGTTGGTTTTGGAAGGTCTTTCAACTTTGGTCAAATCCCGCTTCGTACGAAATTTTTTCACAGCGCTGTCTCCAAGTGTCCACAAAGAGCTGCTGCTTGAAACTGTCCACATGCACATCTCCCATACTGGTGTGCTCGTTTCACTACCTGGATTTTGGTTTCCACTTCTTTCTTTGAAATGACAAGCCTTCTTTCTGCATGCTACACACACCTTGTAGCAGTTTCAGCTTGAAGCATGTTGGTGCTCTCAAAACGCTGTGTAACTTCTGTAGGGTGTGTTACTCTCCAGCACTGAATACACTACTTAGAGATCCTTTCACCACAGACACGCAAACACAACTTTCTGTGAAAGCCCTACCTCAGGTCACTTGGAAATGTAAGGTTTTCATGGAGAACATGAGGTCAATCAAGGTTTTGCACTCTGCAACCAATAGAAATGTCGTTTTGTACATAGCCATCTGAAATTCACATCAAAATACCCTTCTTTTCTGGTTTCCTGAGTGTTCTCAACACATTAGGAGAAAGATCGTGTTTGAGCAAGAGTGATGTAGTGTGCGTTTTCCTGGATTTCAAGTGATTTGGGAAACATACACTTGTTTTTCCACATTGTGTAAGAAACAACATGAGGCTTGCAAGAGATTGAAACAATGCATCCCAAAACGTATTCCAGCACTGAAAACACATGTTTCTACAAAGACTTTGAAGGAGCAAGCAAAAGCCTAGTGGCAGAGTGTTCTTTCAGAGAGAAACACATGCATTTCATCCTTCTGGAGTGAGTTTTCAGCCTGGAATTCATTTGCATTTTGTACTGTGCAGAATGTAGCTACCTGCTCGGGGGTTGTCTCATAGAAGCACCTTTCCTGCAGGAGCTTGTTGCAACATTCATTGTTTGGCTAAGTTCTTTAGGGTTGGTATTGGAAGGTCTTTCATCTTTGGCCAAATCCCGCTTCGTACGAAATTTTTTCACAGCGCTGTCTCCAAGTGTCCACAAAGAGCTGCCGCTTGAAACTGTCCACATACACATCTCCCATACTGGTGTGCTCGTTTCACTACCTGGATGTTGGATTACACTTCTTTCTTTGAAATGACAAGCCTTCTTCCTGCATGCTACACACACCTTGTAGCAGTTTCAGCTTGAAGCATGTTGGTGCTCTCAAAACGCTGTGTAACTTCTGTAGGCTGTGTTACTCTCCAGCACTGAATACACTACTTAGAGCTCCTTTCACCACAGACACGCAAACACATCTTTTTGTGAAAGTCCTACTTCAGGTCACTTGGAAATGTAAGGTTTTCATGGAGAACATTAGGTCAATCATGGTTTTACACTCTGCAACCAATAGAAATGTCCTTTTGTACATAGCCATCTGAAATTCACATCAAAATACCCTTCTTTTCTGGTTTCTTGAATGTTCTCAACACATTAGGAGAAAGATCGTGTTTGAGCAAGAGTGATGTAGTGTGCGTTTTCCTGGATTTCAAGTGATTTGGGAAACATACTCCTTGTTTTTCCACATTGTGTAAGAAACAACATGAGGCTTGCAAGAGATTGAAACAATGCATCCCAAAACGTATTCCAGCAGTGAAAACACATGTTTCTACAAAGACTTTGAAGGAGCAAGCAAAAGCCTAGTGGCAGAGTGTTCTTTCAGAGAGAAACACATGCATTTCATCCTTCTGGAGTGAGTTTTCAGCCTGGAATTCATTTGCATTTTGTACTGTGCAGAATGTAGCTACCTGCTCAGGGGTTGTCTCATACAAGCAGCTTTCTTGCAGGAGCTTGTTGCAACATTCATTGTTTGGCTATGTTCTTTAGGGTTGGTTTTGGAAGGTCTTTCAACTTTGGCCAAATCCCGCTTCGTACGAAATTTTTTCACAGCGCTGTCTCCAAGTGTCCACAAAGAGCTGCTGCTTGAAACTGTCCACATGCACATCTCTCATACTGGTGTGCTCGTTTCACTACCTGGATGTTGGATTACACTTCTTTCTTTGAAATGACAAGCTTTCTTCCTGCATGCTACACACACCTTGTAGCAGTTTCAGCTTGAAGCATGTTGGTGCTCTCAAAACGCTGTGTAACTTCTGTAGGCTGTGTTACTCTCCAGCACTGAATACACTACTTAGAGCTCCTTTCACCACAGACACGCAAACACATCTTTTTGTGAAAGTCCTACCTCAGGTCACTTGGAAATGTAAGGTTTTCATGGAGAACATTAGGTCAATCATGGTTTTACACTCTGCAACCAATAGAAATGTCCTTTTGTACATAGCCATCTGAAATTCACATCAAAATACCCTTCTTTTCTGGTTTCTTGAATGTTCTCAACACATTAGGAGAAAGATCGTGTTTGAGCAAGAGTGATGTAGTGTGCGTTTTCCTGGATTTCAAGTGATTTGGGAAACATACTCCTTGTTTTTCCACATTGTGTAAGAAAAAACATGAGGCTTGCAAGAGATTGAAACAATGCATCCCAAAACGTATTCCAGCACTGAAAACACATGTTTCTACAAAGACTTTGAAGGAGCAAGCAAAAGCCTAGTGGCAGAGTGTTCTTTCAGAGAGAAACACATGCATTTCATCCTTCTGGAGTGAGTTTTCAGCCTGGAATTCATTTGCATTTTGTACTGTGCAGAATGTAGCTACCTGCTCAGGGGTTGTCTCATACAAGCAGCTTTCTTGCAGGAGCTTGTTGCAACATTCATTGTTTGGCTATGTTCTTTAGGGTTGGTTTTGGAAGGTCTTTCAACTTTGGCCAAATCCCGCTTCGTACGAAATTTTTTCACAGCGCTGTCTCCAAGTGTCCACAAAGAGCTGCTGCTTGAAACTGTCCACATGCACATCTCCCATACTGGTGTGCTCGTTTCACTACCTGGATTTTGGTTTCCACTTCTTTCTTTGAAATGACAAGCCTTCTTTCTGCATGCTACACACACCTTGTAGCAGTTTCAGCTTGAAGCATGTTGGTGCTCTCAAAACGCTGTGTAACTTCTGTAGGGTGTGTTACTCTCCAGCACTGAATACACTACTTAGAGATCCTTTCACCACAGACACGCAAACACAACTTTCTGTCAAAGCCCTACCTCAGGTCACTTGGAAATGTAAGGTTTTCATGGAGAACATGAGGTCAATCAAGGTTTTGCACTCTGCAACCAATAGAAATGTCGTTTTGTACATAGCCATCTGAAATTCACATCAAAATACCCTTCTTTTCTGGTTTCCTGAGTGTTCTCAACACATTAGGAGAAAGATCGTGTTTGAGCAAGAGTGATGTAGTGTGCGTTTTCCTGGATTTCAAGTGATTTGGGAAACATACACTTGTTTTTCCACATTGTGTAAGAAACAACATGAGGCTTGCAAGAGATTGAAACAATGCATCCCAAAACGTATTCCAGCACTGAAAACACATGTTTCTACAAAGACTTTGAAGGAGCAAGCAAAAGCCTAGTGGCAGAGTGTTCTTTCAGAGAGAAACACATGCATTTCATCCTTCTGGAGTGAGTTTTCAGCCTGGAATTCATTTGCATTTTGTACTGTTCAGAATGTAGCTACCTGCTCAGGGGTTGTCTCATAGAAGCACCTTTCCTGCAGGAGCTTGTTGCAACATTCATTGTTTGGCTAAGTTCTTTAGGGTTGGTATTGGAAGGTCTTTCATCTTTGGCCAAATCCCGCTTCGTACGAAATTTTTTCACAGCGCTGTCTCCAAGTGTCCACAAAGAGCTGCTGCTTGAAACTGTCCACATGCACATCTCCCATACTGGTGTGCTCGTTTCACTACCTGGATGTTGGATTACACTTCTTTCTTTGAAATGACAAGCCTTCTTCCTGCATGCTACACACACCTTGTAGCAGTTTCAGCTTGAAGCATGTTGGTGCTCTCAAAACGCTGTGTAACTTCTGTAGGCTGTGTTACTCTCCAGCACTGAATACACTACTTAGTGCTCCTTTCACCACAGACACGCAAACACATCTTTTTGTGAAAGTCCTACCTCAGGTCACTTGGAAATGTAAGGTTTTCATGGAGAACATTAGGTCAATCATGGTTTTACACTCTGCAACCAATAGAAATGTCCTTTTGTACATAGCCATCTGAAATTCACATCAAAATACCCTTCTTTTCTGGTTTCTTGAATGTTCTCAACACATTAGGAGAAAGATCGTGTTTGAGCAAGAGTGATGTAGTGTGCGTTTTCCTGGATTTCAAGTGATTTGGGAAACATACTCCTTGTTTTTCCACATTGTGTAAGAAACAACATGAGGCTTGCAAGAGATTGAAACAATGCATCCCAAAACGTATTCCAGCAGTGAAAACACATGTTTCTACAAAGACTTTGAAGGAGCAAGCAAAAGCCTAGTGGCAGAGTGTTCTTTCAGAGAGAAACACATGCATTTCATCCTTCTGGAGTGAGTTTTCAGCCTGGAATTCATTTGCATTTTGTACTGTGCAGAATGTAGCTACCTGCTCAGGGGTTGTCTCATATAAGCAGCTTTCTTGCAGGAGCTTGTTGCAACATTCATTGTTTGGCTATGTTCTTTAGGGTTGGTTTTGGAAGGTCTTTCAACTTTGGCCAAATCCCGCTTCGTACGAAATTTTTTCACAGCGCTGTCTCCAAGTGTCCACAAAGAGCTGCTGCTTGAAACTGTCCACATGCACATCTCCCATACTGGTGTGCTCGTTTCACTACCTGGATTTTGGTTTCCACTTCTTTCTTTGAAATGACAAGCCTTCTTTCTGCATGCTACACACACCTTGTAGCAGTTTCAGCTTGAAGCATGTTGGTGCTCTCAAAACGCTGTGTAACTTCTGTAGGGTGTGTTACTCTCCAGCACTGAATACACTACTTCGAGCTCGTTTCACCACAGACACGCAAACACATCTTTTTGTGAGAGTCCTACCTCAGGTCACTTGGAAATGTAAGGTTTTCATGGAGAACATTAGGTCAATCATGGTTTTGCACTCTGCAACCAATAGAAATGTCCTTTTGTACATAACCATCTGAAATTCACATCAAAATACCCTTCTTTTCTGGTTTCTTGAATGTTCTCAACACATTAGGAGAAAGATCGTGTTTGAGCAATAGTGATGTAGTGTGCGTTTTCCTGGATTTCAAGTGATTTGGGAAACATACTCCTTGTTTTTCCACATTGTGTAAGAAACAACATGAGGCTTGCAAGAGATTGAAACAATGCATCCCCAAACGTATTCCAGCAGTGAAAACACATGTTTCTACAAAGACTTTGAAGGAGCAAGCAAAAGCCTAGTGGCAGAGTGTTCTTTCAGAGAGAAACACATGCATTTCATCCTTCTGGAGTGAGTTTTCAGCCTGGAATTCATTTGCATTTTGTACTGTGCAGAATGTAGCTACCTGCTCGGGGGTTGTCTCATAGAAGCACCTTTCCTGTGGGAGCTTGTTGCAACATTCATTGTTTGGCTATGTTCTTTAGGGTTGGTTTTGGAAGGTCTTTCATCTTTGGCCAAATCCCGCTTCGTACGAAATTTTTTCACAGCGCTGTCTCCAAGTGTCCACAAAGAGCTGCTGCTTGAAACTGTCCACATGCACATCTCCCATACTGGTGTGCTCGTTTCACTACCTGGATTTTGGTTTCCACTTCTTTCTTTGAAATGACAAGCCTTCTTTCTGCATGCTACACACACCTTGTAGCAGTTTCAGCTTGAAGCATGTTGGTGCTCGCAAAACGCTGTGTAACTTCTGTAGGGTGTGTTACTCTCCAGCACTGAATACACTACTTAGAGATCCTTTCACCACAGACACGCAAACACAACTTTCTGTGAAAGCCCTACCTCAGGTCACTTGGAAATGTAAGGTTTTCATGGAGAACATGAGGTCAATCAAGGTTTTGCACTCTGCAACCAATAGAAATGTCGTTTTGTACATAGCCATCTGAAATCACATCAAAATACCCTTCTTTTCTGGTTTCCTGAATGTTCTCAACACATTAGGAGAAAGATCGTGTTTGAGCAAGAGTGATGTAGTGTGTGTTTTCCTGGATTTCAAGTGATTTGGGAAACATACTCCTTTTTTTCCACATTGTGTAAGAAACAACATGAGGCTTGCAAGAGATTGAAACAATGCATCCCAACCGTATTCCAGCACTGAAAACACATGTTTCTACAAAGACTTTGAAGGAGCAAGCAAAAGCCTAGTGGCAGAGTGTTCTTTCAGAGAGAAACACATGCATTTCATCCTTCTGGAGTGAGTTTTCAGCCTGGAATTCATTTGCATTTTGTACTGTGCAGAATGTAGCTACCTGCTCAGGGGTTGTCTCATAGAAGCACCTTTCCTGCAGGAGCTTGTTGCAACATTCATTGTTTGGCTAAGTTCTTTAGGGTTGGTATTGGAAGGTCTTTCATCTTTGGCCAAATCCCGCTTCGTACGAAATTTTTTCACAGCGCTGTCTCCAAGTGTCCACAAAGAGCTGCTGCTTGAAACTGTCCACATGCACATCTCCCATACTGGTGTGCTCGTTTCACTACCTGGATGTTGGATTACACTTCTTTCTTTGAAATGACAAGCCTTCTTCCTGCAGGCTACACACACCTTGTAGCAGTTTCAGCTTGAAGCATGTTGGTGCTCTCAAAACGCTGTGTAACTTCTGTAGGCTGTGTTACTCTCCAGCACTGAATACACTACTTAGAGCTCCTTTCACCACAGACACGCAAACACATCTTTTTGTGAAAGTCCTACCTCAGGTCACTTGGAAATGTAAGGTTTTCATGGAGAACATTAGGTCAATCATGGTTTTACACTCTGCAACCAATAGAAATGTCCTTTTGTACATAGCCATCTGAAATTCACATCAAAATACCCTTCTTTTCTGGTTTCTTGAATGTTCTCAACACATTAGGAGAAAGATCGTGTTTGAGCAAGAGTGATGTAGTGTGCGTTTTCCTGGATTTCAAGTGATTTGGGAAACATACTCCTTGTTTTTCCACATTGTGTAAGAAACAACATGAGGCTTGCAAGAGATTGAAACAATGCATCCCAAAACGTATTCCAGCAGTGAAAACACATGTTTCTACAAAGACTTTGAAGGAGCAAGCAAAAGCCTAGTGGCAGAGTGTTCTTTCAGAGAGAAACACATGCATTTCATCCTTCTGGAGTGAGTTTTCAGCCTGGAATTCATTTGCATTTTGTACTGTGAAGAATGTAGCTACCTGCTCAGGGGTTGTCTCATACAAGCACCTTTCTTGCAGGAGCTTGTTGCAACATTCATTGTTTGGCTATGTTCTTTAGGGTTGGTTTTGGAAGGTCTTTCAACTTTGGCCAAATCCCGCTTCGTACGAAATTTTTTCACAGCGCTGTCTCCAAGTGTCCACAAAGAGCTGCTGCTTGAAACTGTCCACATGCACATCTCCCATACTGGTGTGCTCGTTTCACTACCTGGATTTTGTTTTCCACTTCTTTCTTTGAAATGACAAGCCTTCTTTCTGCATGCTACACACACCTTGTAGCAGTTTCAGCTTGAAGCATGTTGGTGCTCTCAAAACGCTGTGTAACTTCTGTAGGGTGTGTTACTCTCCAGCACTGAATACACTACTTAGAGATCCTTTCACCACAGACACGCAAACACAACTTTCTGTGAAAGCCCTACCTCAGGTCACTTGGAAATGTAAGGTTTTCATGGAGAACATGAGGTCAATCAAGGTTTTGCACTCTGCAACCAATAGAAATGTCGTTTTGTACATAGCCATCTGAAATTCACATCAAAATACCCTTCTTTTCTGGTTTCCTGAGTGTTCTCAACACATTAGGAGAAAGATCGTGTTTGAGCAAGAGTGATGTAGTGTGCGTTTTCCTGGATTTCAAGTGATTTGGGAAACATACTCCTTGTTTTTCCACATTGTGTAAGAAACAACATGAGGCTTGCAAGAGATTGAAACAATGCATCCCAAAACGTATTCCAGCAGTGAAAACACATGTTTCTACAAAGACTTTGAAGGAGCAAGCAAAAGCCTAGTGGCAGAGTGTTCTTTCAGAGAGAAACACATGCATTTCATCCTTCTGGAGTGAGTTTTCAGCCTGGAATTCATTTGCATTTTGTACTGTGCAGAATGTAGCTACCTGCTCGGGGGTTGTCTCATAGAAGCACCTTTCCTGTAGGAGCTTGTTGCAACATTCATTGTTTGGCTAAGTTCTTTAGGGTTGGTTTTGGAAGGTCTTTCAACTTTGGCCAAATCCCGCTTCGTACGAAATTTTTTCACAGCGCTGTCTCCAAGTGTCCACAAAGAGCTGCTGCTTGAAACTGTCCACATGCACATCTCCCATACTGGTGTGCTCGTTTCACTACCTGGATTTTGGTTTCCACTTCTTTCTTTTAAATGACAAGCCTTCTTTCTGCATGCTACACACACCTTGTAGCAGTTTCAGTTTGAAGCATGTTGGTGCTCTCAAAACGCTGTGTAACTTCTGTAGGGTGTGTTACTCTCCGGCACTGAATACACGACTTAGAACTCCTTAAATCACAGACACGCAAACACATCTTTCTGTGAAAGTCCTACCTCAGGTCACTTGGAAATGTAAGGTTTTCATGGAGAACATGAGGTCAATCATGGTTTTGCACTCTGCAACCAATAGAAATGTCGTTTTGTACATAGCCATCTGAAATTCACATCAAAATACCCTTCTTTTCTGGTTTCCTGAATGTTCTCAACACATTAGGAGAAAGATCGTGTTTGAGCAAGAGTGATGTAGTGTGCGTTTTCCTGGATTTCAAGTGATTTGGGAAACATACTCCTTGTTTTTCCACATTGTGTAAGAAACAACATGAGGCTTGCAAGAGATTGAAACAATGCATCCCAAAACATATTCCAGCAGTGAAAACACATGTTTCTACAAAGACTTTGAAGGAGCAAGCAAAAGCCTAGTGGCAGAGTGTTCTTTCAGAGAGAAACACATGCATTTCATCCTTCTGGAGTGAGTTTTCAGCCTGGAATTCATTTGCATTTTGTACTGTGCAGAATGTAGCTACCTGCTCGGGGGTTGTCTCATAGAAGCACCTTTCCTGTAGGAGCTTGTTGCAACATTCATTGTTTGGCTAAGTTCTTTAGGGTTGGTTTTGGAAGGTCTTTCAACTTTGGCCAAATCCCGCTTCGTACGAAATTTTTTCACAGCGCTGTCTCCAAGTGTCCACAAAGAGCTGCTGCTTGAAACTGTCCACATGCACATCTCCCATACTGGTGTGCTCGTTTCACTACCTGGATTTTGGTTTCCACTTCTTTCTTTGAAATGAGAAGCCTTCTTTCTGCATGCTACACACACCTTGTAGCAGTTTCAGCTTGAAGCATGTTGGTGCTCTCAAAACGCTGTGTAACTTCTGTAGGGTGTGTTACTCTCCAGCACTGAATACACTACTTCGAGCTCCTTTCACCACAGTCACACAAACACATCTTTTTGTGAAAGTCCTACCTCAGGTCACTTGGAAATGTAAGGTTTTCATGGAGAACATGAGGTCAATCAAGGTTTTGCACTCTGCAACCAATAGAAATGTCGTTTTGTACATAGCCATCTGAAATTCACATCAAAATACCCTTGTTTTCTGGTTTCCTGAATGTTCTCAACACATTAGGAGAAAGATCGTGTTTGAGCAAGAGTGATGTAGTGTGCGTTTTCCTGGATTTCAAGTGATTTGGGAAACATACTCCTTGTTTTTCCACATTGTGTAAGAAACAACATGAGGCTTGCAAGAGATTGAAACAATGCATCCCAAAACATATTGCAGCCGTGAAAACACATGTTTCTACAAAGACTTTGAAGGAGCAAGCAAAAGCCTAGTGGCAGAGTGTTCTTTCAGAGAGAAACACATGCATTTCATCCTTCTGGAGTGAGTTTTCAGCCTGGAATTCATTTGCATTTTGTACTGTGCAGAATGTAGCTACCTGCTCGGGGGTTGTCTCATAGAAGCACCTTTCCTGCTGGAGCTTGTTGCAACATTCATTGTTTGCTTAAGTTCTTTACGGTTGGTTTTGGAAGGTCTTTCAACTTTGGCCAAATCCCGCTTCGTACGAAATTTTTTCACAGCGCTGTCTCCAAGTGTCCACAAAGAGCTGCTGCTTGAAACTGTCCACATGCACATCTCCCGTACTGCTGTGCTCGTTTCACTACCTGGATTTTGGTTTCCACTTCTTTCTTTGACATGACAAGCCTTCTTTCTGCATGCTACACACACCTTGTAGCAGTTTCAGTTTGAAGCATGTTGGTGCTCTCAAAACGCTGTGTAACTTCTGTAGGGTGTGTTACTCTCCGGCACTGAATACACGACTTAGAACTCCTTAAATCACAGACACGCAAACACATCTTTCTGTGAAAGTCCTAACTCAGGTCACTTGGAAATGTAAGGTTTTCATGGAGAACATGAGGTCAATCATGGTTTTGCACTCTGCAACCAATAGAAATGTCCTTTTGTACATAGCCATCTGAAATTCACATCAAAATACCCTTCTTTTCTGGTTTCCTGAATGTTCTCAACACATTAGGAGAAAGATCGTGTTTGAGCAAGAGTGATGTAGTGTGCGTTTTCCTGGATTTCAAGTGATTTGGGAAACATACACTTGTTTTTCCACATTGTGTAAGAAACAACATGAGGCTTGCAAGAGATTGAAACAATGCATCCCAAAACGTATTCCAGCACTGAAAACACATGTTTCTACAAAGACTTTGAAGGAGCAAGCAAAAGCCTAGTGGCAGAGTGTTCTTTCAGAGAGAAACACATGCATTTCATCCTTCTGGAGTGAGTTTTCAGCCTGGAATTCATTTGCATTTTGTACTGTTCAGAATGTAGCTACCTGCTCAGGGGTTGTCTCATAGAAGCACCTTTCCTGCAGGAGCTTGTTGCAACATTCATTGTTTGGCTAAGTTCTTTAGGGTTGGTATTGGAAGGTCTTTCATCTTTGGCCAAATCCCGCTTCGTACGAAATTTTTTCACAGCGCTGTCTCCAAGTGTCCACAAAGAGCTGCTGCTTGAAACTGTCCACATGCACATCTCCCATACTGGTGTGCTCGTTTCACTACCTGGATGTTGGATTACACTTCTTTCTTTGAAATGACAAGCCTTCTTCCTGCATGCTACACACACCTTGTAGCAGTTTCAGCTTGAAGCATGTTGGTGCTCTCAAAACGCTGTGTAACTTCTGTAGGCTGTGTTACTCTCCAGCACTGAATACACTACTTAGTGCTCCTTTCACCACAGACACGCAAACACATCTTTTTGTGAAAGTCCTACCTCAGGTCACTTGGAAATGTAAGGTTTTCATGGAGAACATTAGGTCAATCATGGTTTTACACTCTGCAACCAATAGAAATGTCCTTTTGTACATAGCCATCTGAAATTCACATCAAAATACCCTTCTTTTCTGGTTTCTTGAATGTTCTCAACACATTAGGAGAAAGATCGTGTTTGAGCAAGAGTGATGTAGTGTGCGTTTTCCTGGATTTCAAGTGATTTGGGAAACATACTCCTTGTTTTTCCACATTGTGTAAGAAACAACATGAGGCTTGCAAGAGATTGAAACAATGCATCCCAAAACGTATTCCAGCAGTGAAAACACATGTTTCTACAAAGACTTTGAAGGAGCAAGCAAAAGCCTAGTGGCAGAGTGTTCTTTCAGAGAGAAACACATGCATTTCATCCTTCTGGAGTGAGTTTTCAGCCTGGAATTCATTTGCATTTTGTACTGTGCAGAATGTAGCTACCTGCTCAGGGGTTGTCTCATATAAGCAGCTTTCTTGCAGGAGCTTGTTGCAACATTCATTGTTTGGCTATGTTCTTTAGGGTTGGTTTTGGAAGGTCTTTCAACTTTGGCCAAATCCCGCTTCGTACGAAATTTTTTCACAGCGCTGTCTCCAAGTGTCCACAAAGAGCTGCTGCTTGAAACTGTCCACATGCACATCTCCCATACTGGTGTGCTCGTTTCACTACCTGGATTTTGGTTTCCACTTCTTTCTTTGAAATGACAAGCCTTCTTTCTGCATGCTACACACACCTTGTAGCAGTTTCAGCTTGAAGCATGTTGGTGCTCTCAAAACGCTGTGTAACTTCTGTAGGGTGTGTTACTCTCCAGCACTGAATACACTACTTCGAGCTCGTTTCACCACAGACACGCAAACACATCTTTTTGTGAGAGTCCTACCTCAGGTCACTTGGAAATGTAAGGTTTTCATGGAGAACATTAGGTCAATCATGGTTTTGCACTCTGCAACCAATAGAAATGTCCTTTTGTACATAACCATCTGAAATTCACATCAAAATACCCTTCTTTTCTGGTTTCTTGAATGTTCTCAACACATTAGGAGAAAGATCGTGTTTGAGCAATAGTGATGTAGTGTGCGTTTTCCTGGATTTCAAGTGATTTGGGAAACATACTCCTTGTTTTTCCACATTGTGTAAGAAACAACATGAGGCTTGCAAGAGATTGAAACAATGCATCCCCAAACGTATTCCAGCAGTGAAAACACATGTTTCTACAAAGACTTTGAAGGAGCAAGCAAAAGCCTAGTGGCAGAGTGTTCTTTCAGAGAGAAACACATGCATTTCATCCTTCTGGAGTGAGTTTTCAGCCTGGAATTCATTTGCATTTTGTACTGTGCAGAATGTAGCTACCTGCTCGGGGGTTGTCTCATAGAAGCACCTTTCCTGTGGGAGCTTGTTGCAACATTCATTGTTTGGCTATGTTCTTTAGGGTTGGTTTTGGAAGGTCTTTCATCTTTGGCCAAATCCCGCTTCGTACGAAATTTTTTCACAGCGCTGTCTCCAAGTGTCCACAAAGAGCTGCTGCTTGAAACTGTCCACATGCACATCTCCCATACTGGTGTGCTCGTTTCACTACCTGGATTTTGGTTTCCACTTCTTTCTTTGAAATGACAAGCCTTCTTTCTGCATGCTACACACACCTTGTAGCAGTTTCAGCTTGAAGCATGTTGGTGCTCGCAAAACGCTGTGTAACTTCTGTAGGGTGTGTTACTCTCCAGCACTGAATACACTACTTAGAGATCCTTTCACCACAGACACGCAAACACAACTTTCTGTGAAAGCCCTACCTCAGGTCACTTGGAAATGTAAGGTTTTCATGGAGAACATGAGGTCAATCAAGGTTTTGCACTCTGCAACCAATAGAAATGTCGTTTTGTACATAGCCATCTGAAATCACATCAAAATACCCTTCTTTTCTGGTTTCCTGAATGTTCTCAACACATTAGGAGAAAGATCGTGTTTGAGCAAGAGTGATGTAGTGTGTGTTTTCCTGGATTTCAAGTGATTTGGGAAACATACTCCTTTTTTTCCACATTGTGTAAGAAACAACATGAGGCTTGCAAGAGATTGAAACAATGCATCCCAACCGTATTCCAGCACTGAAAACACATGTTTCTACAAAGACTTTGAAGGAGCAAGCAAAAGCCTAGTGGCAGAGTGTTCTTTCAGAGAGAAACACATGCATTTCATCCTTCTGGAGTGAGTTTTCAGCCTGGAATTCATTTGCATTTTGTACTGTGCAGAATGTAGCTACCTGCTCAGGGGTTGTCTCATAGAAGCACCTTTCCTGCAGGAGCTTGTTGCAACATTCATTGTTTGGCTAAGTTCTTTAGGGTTGGTATTGGAAGGTCTTTCATCTTTGGCCAAATCCCGCTTCGTACGAAATTTTTTCACAGCGCTGTCTCCAAGTGTCCACAAAGAGCTGCTGCTTGAAACTGTCCACATGCACATCTCCCATACTGGTGTGCTCGTTTCACTACCTGGATGTTGGATTACACTTCTTTCTTTGAAATGACAAGCCTTCTTCCTGCAGGCTACACACACCTTGTAGCAGTTTCAGCTTGAAGCATGTTGGTGCTCTCAAAACGCTGTGTAACTTCTGTAGGCTGTGTTACTCTCCAGCACTGAATACACTACTTAGAGCTCCTTTCACCACAGACACGCAAACACATCTTTTTGTGAAAGTCCTACCTCAGGTCACTTGGAAATGTAAGGTTTTCATGGAGAACATTAGGTCAATCATGGTTTTACACTCTGCAACCAATAGAAATGTCCTTTTGTACATAGCCATCTGAAATTCACATCAAAATACCCTTCTTTTCTGGTTTCTTGAATGTTCTCAACACATTAGGAGAAAGATCGTGTTTGAGCAAGAGTGATGTAGTGTGCGTTTTCCTGGATTTCAAGTGATTTGGGAAACATACTCCTTGTTTTTCCACATTGTGTAAGAAACAACATGAGGCTTGCAAGAGATTGAAACAATGCATCCCAAAACGTATTCCAGCAGTGAAAACACATGTTTCTACAAAGACTTTGAAGGAGCAAGCAAAAGCCTAGTGGCAGAGTGTTCTTTCAGAGAGAAACACATGCATTTCATCCTTCTGGAGTGAGTTTTCAGCCTGGAATTCATTTGCATTTTGTACTGTGAAGAATGTAGCTACCTGCTCAGGGGTTGTCTCATACAAGCACCTTTCTTGCAGGAGCTTGTTGCAACATTCATTGTTTGGCTATGTTCTTTAGGGTTGGTTTTGGAAGGTCTTTCAACTTTGGCCAAATCCCGCTTCGTACGAAATTTTTTCACAGCGCTGTCTCCAAGTGTCCACAAAGAGCTGCTGCTTGAAACTGTCCACATGCACATCTCCCATACTGGTGTGCTCGTTTCACTACCTGGATTTTGTTTTCCACTTCTTTCTTTGAAATGACAAGCCTTCTTTCTGCATGCTACACACACCTTGTAGCAGTTTCAGCTTGAAGCATGTTGGTGCTCTCAAAACGCTGTGTAACTTCTGTAGGGTGTGTTACTCTCCAGCACTGAATACACTACTTAGAGATCCTTTCACCACAGACACGCAAACACAACTTTCTGTGAAAGCCCTACCTCAGGTCACTTGGAAATGTAAGGTTTTCATGGAGAACATGAGGTCAATCAAGGTTTTGCACTCTGCAACCAATAGAAATGTCGTTTTGTACATAGCCATCTGAAATTCACATCAAAATACCCTTCTTTTCTGGTTTCCTGAGTGTTCTCAACACATTAGGAGAAAGATCGTGTTTGAGCAAGAGTGATGTAGTGTGCGTTTTCCTGGATTTCAAGTGATTTGGGAAACATACTCCTTGTTTTTCCACATTGTGTAAGAAACAACATGAGGCTTGCAAGAGATTGAAACAATGCATCCCAAAACGTATTCCAGCAGTGAAAACACATGTTTCTACAAAGACTTTGAAGGAGCAAGCAAAAGCCTAGTGGCAGAGTGTTCTTTCAGAGAGAAACACATGCATTTCATCCTTCTGGAGTGAGTTTTCAGCCTGGAATTCATTTGCATTTTGTACTGTGCAGAATGTAGCTACCTGCTCGGGGGTTGTCTCATAGAAGCACCTTTCCTGTAGGAGCTTGTTGCAACATTCATTGTTTGGCTAAGTTCTTTAGGGTTGGTTTTGGAAGGTCTTTCAACTTTGGCCAAATCCCGCTTCGTACGAAATTTTTTCACAGCGCTGTCTCCAAGTGTCCACAAAGAGCTGCTGCTTGAAACTGTCCACATGCACATCTCCCATACTGGTGTGCTCGTTTCACTACCTGGATTTTGGTTTCCACTTCTTTCTTTTAAATGACAAGCCTTCTTTCTGCATGCTACACACACCTTGTAGCAGTTTCAGTTTGAAGCATGTTGGTGCTCTCAAAACGCTGTGTAACTTCTGTAGGGTGTGTTACTCTCCGGCACTGAATACACGACTTAGAACTCCTTAAATCACAGACACGCAAACACATCTTTCTGTGAAAGTCCTACCTCAGGTCACTTGGAAATGTAAGGTTTTCATGGAGAACATGAGGTCAATCATGGTTTTGCACTCTGCAACCAATAGAAATGTCGTTTTGTACATAGCCATCTGAAATTCACATCAAAATACCCTTCTTTTCTGGTTTCCTGAATGTTCTCAACACATTAGGAGAAAGATCGTGTTTGAGCAAGAGTGATGTAGTGTGCGTTTTCCTGGATTTCAAGTGATTTGGGAAACATACTCCTTGTTTTTCCACATTGTGTAAGAAACAACATGAGGCTTGCAAGAGATTGAAACAATGCATCCCAAAACATATTCCAGCAGTGAAAACACATGTTTCTACAAAGACTTTGAAGGAGCAAGCAAAAGCCTAGTGGCAGAGTGTTCTTTCAGAGAGAAACACATGCATTTCATCCTTCTGGAGTGAGTTTTCAGCCTGGAATTCATTTGCATTTTGTACTGTGCAGAATGTAGCTACCTGCTCGGGGGTTGTCTCATAGAAGCACCTTTCCTGTAGGAGCTTGTTGCAACATTCATTGTTTGGCTAAGTTCTTTAGGGTTGGTTTTGGAAGGTCTTTCAACTTTGGCCAAATCCCGCTTCGTACGAAATTTTTTCACAGCGCTGTCTCCAAGTGTCCACAAAGAGCTGCTGCTTGAAACTGTCCACATGCACATCTCCCATACTGGTGTGCTCGTTTCACTACCTGGATTTTGGTTTCCACTTCTTTCTTTGAAATGAGAAGCCTTCTTTCTGCATGCTACACACACCTTGTAGCAGTTTCAGCTTGAAGCATGTTGGTGCTCTCAAAACGCTGTGTAACTTCTGTAGGGTGTGTTACTCTCCAGCACTGAATACACTACTTCGAGCTCCTTTCACCACAGTCACACAAACACATCTTTTTGTGAAAGTCCTACCTCAGGTCACTTGGAAATGTAAGGTTTTCATGGAGAACATGAGGTCAATCAAGGTTTTGCACTCTGCAACCAATAGAAATGTCGTTTTGTACATAGCCATCTGAAATTCACATCAAAATACCCTTGTTTTCTGGTTTCCTGAATGTTCTCAACACATTAGGAGAAAGATCGTGTTTGAGCAAGAGTGATGTAGTGTGCGTTTTCCTGGATTTCAAGTGATTTGGGAAACATACTCCTTGTTTTTCCACATTGTGTAAGAAACAACATGAGGCTTGCAAGAGATTGAAACAATGCATCCCAAAACATATTGCAGCCGTGAAAACACATGTTTCTACAAAGACTTTGAAGGAGCAAGCAAAAGCCTAGTGGCAGAGTGTTCTTTCAGAGAGAAACACATGCATTTCATCCTTCTGGAGTGAGTTTTCAGCCTGGAATTCATTTGCATTTTGTACTGTGCAGAATGTAGCTACCTGCTCGGGGGTTGTCTCATAGAAGCACCTTTCCTGCTGGAGCTTGTTGCAACATTCATTGTTTGCTTAAGTTCTTTACGGTTGGTTTTGGAAGGTCTTTCAACTTTGGCCAAATCCCGCTTCGTACGAAATTTTTTCACAGCGCTGTCTCCAAGTGTCCACAAAGAGCTGCTGCTTGAAACTGTCCACATGCACATCTCCCGTACTGCTGTGCTCGTTTCACTACCTGGATTTTGGTTTCCACTTCTTTCTTTGACATGACAAGCCTTCTTTCTGCATGCTACACACACCTTGTAGCAGTTTCAGTTTGAAGCATGTTGGTGCTCTCAAAACGCTGTGTAACTTCTGTAGGGTGTGTTACTCTCCGGCACTGAATACACGACTTAGAACTCCTTAAATCACAGACACGCAAACACATCTTTCTGTGAAAGTCCTACCTCAGGTCACTTGGAAATGTAAGGTTTTCATGGAGAACATGAGGTCAATCATGGTTTTGCACTCTGCAACCAATAGAAATGTCCTTTTGTACATAGCCATCTGAAATTCACATCAAAATACCCTTCTTTTCTGGTTTCTTGAATGTTCTCAACACATTAGGAGAAAGATCGTGTTTGAGCAAGAGTGATGTAGTGTGCGTTTTCCTGGATTTCAAGTGATTTGGGAAACATACTCCTTGTTTTTCCACATTGTGTAAGAAACAACATGAGGCTTGCAAGAGATTGAAACAATGCATCCCAAAACGTATTCCAGCAGTGAAAACACATGTTTCTACAAAGACTTTGAAGGAGCAAGCAAAAGCCTAGTGGCAGAGTGTTCTTTCAGAGAGAAACACATGCATTTCATCCTTCTGGAGTGAGTTTTCAGCCTGGAATTCATTTGCATTTTGTACTGTGCAGAATGTAGCTACCTGCTCGGGGTTTGTCTCATAGAAGCACCTTTCCTGCAGGAGCTTGTTGCAACATTCATTGTTTGGCTAAGTTCTTTAGGGTTGGTTTTGGAAGGTCTTTCAACTTTGGCCAAATCCCGCTTCGTACGAAATTTTTTCACAGCGCTGTCTCCAAGTGTCCACAAAGAGCTGCTGCTTGAAACTGTCCACATGCACATCTCCCATACTGGTGTGCTCGTTTCACTACCTGGATTTTGGTTTCCACTTCTTTCTTTTAAATGACAAGCCTTCTTCCTGCATGCTACACACACCTTGTAGCAGTTTCAGCTTGAAGCATGTTGGTGCTCTCAAAACGCTGTGTAACTTCTGTAGGCTGTGTTACTCTCCAGCACTGAATACACTACTTAGAGCTCCTTTCACCACAGTCACACAAACACATCTTTTTGTGAAAGTCCTACCTCAGGTCACTTGGAAATGTAAGGTTTTCATGGAGAACATGAGGTCAATCATGGTTTTGCACTCTGCAACCAATAGAAATGTCCTTTTGTACATAGCCATCTGAAATTCACATCAAAATACCCTTCTTTTCTGGTTTCTTGAATGTTCTCAACACATTAGGAGAAAGATCGTGTTTGAGCAAGAGTGATGTAGTGTGCGTTTTCCTGGATTTCAAGTGATTTGGGAAACATACTCCTTGTTTTTCCACATTGTGTAAGAAACAACATGAGGCTTGCAAGAGATTGAAACAATGCATCCCAAAACGTATTCCAGCAGTGAAAACACATGTTTCTACAAAGACTTTGAAGGAGCAAGCAAAAGCCTAGTGGCAGAGTGTTCTTTCAGAGAGAAACACATGCATTTCATCCTTCTGGAGTGAGTTTTCAGCCTGGAATTCATTTGCATTTTGTACTGTGCAGAATGTAGCTACCTGCTCGGGGTTTGTCTCATAGAAGCACCTTTCCTGCAGGAGCTTGTTGCAACATTCATTGTTTGGCTAAGTTCTTTAGGGTTGGTTTTGGAAGGTCTTTCAACTTTGGCCAAATCCCGCTTCGTACGAAATTTTTTCACAGCGCTGTCTCCAAGTGTCCACAAAGAGCTGCTGCTTGAAACTGTCCACATGCACATCTCCCATACTGGTGTGCTCGATTCATTACCTGGATTTTGGTTTCCACTTCTTTCTTTGAAATGACAAGCCTTCTTTCTGCATGCTACACACACCTTGTTGCAGTTTCAGCTTGAAGCATGTTGGTGCTCTCAAAACGCTGTGTAACTTCTGTAGGGTGTGTTACTCTCCAGCACTGAATACACTACTTAGAGCTCGTTTCACCACAGACACGCAAACACATCTTTCTGTGAAAGTCCTACCTCAGGTCACTTGGAAATGTAAGGTTTTCATGGAGAACATGAGGTCCATCATGGTTTTGCACTCTGCAACCAATAGAAATGTCCTTTTGTACATAGCCATCTGAAATTCACATCAAAATACCCTTCTTTTCTGGTTTCTTGAATGTTCTCAACACATTAGAGAAAGATCGTGTTTGAGCAAGAGTGATGTAGTGTGCGTTTTCCTGGATCTCAAGTGATTTGGGAAACATACTCCTTGTTTTTCCACATTGTGTAAGAAACAACATGAGGCTTGCAAGAGATTGAAACAATGCATCCCAAAACGTATTCCAGCAGTGAAAACACATGTTTCTACAAAGACTTTGAAGGAGCAAGCAAAAGCCTAGTGGCAGAGTGTTCTTTCAGAGAGAAACACATGCATTTCATCCTTCTGGAGTGAGTTTTCAGCCTGGAATTCATTTGCATTTTGTACTGTGCAGAATGTAGCTACCTGCTCGGGGGTTGTCTCATAGAAGCACCTTTCCTGCAGGAGCTTGTTGCAACATTCATTTTTTGGCTAAGTTCTTTAGGGTTGGTTTTGGAAGGTCTTTCAACTTTGGCCAAATCCCGCTTCGTACGAAATTTTTTCACAGCGCTGTCTCCAAGTGTCCACAAAGAGCTGCTGCTTGAAACTGTCCACATGCACATCTCCCATACTGGTGTGCTCGTTTCACTACCTGGATTTTGGTTTCCACTTCTTTCTTTTAAATGACAAGCCTTCTTCCTGCATGCTACACACACCTTGTAGCAGTTTCAGCTTGAAGCATGTTGGTGCTCTCAAAACGCTGTGTAACTTCTGTAGGCTGTGTTACTCTCCAGCACTGAATACACTACTTAGAGCTCCTTTCACCACAGTCACACAAACACATCTTTTTGTGAAAGTCCTACCTCAGGTCACTTGGAAATGTAAGGTTTTCATGGAGAACATGAGGTCAATCATGGTTTTGCACTCTGCAACCAATAGAAATGTCCTTTTGTACATAGCCATCTGAAATTCACATCAAAATACCCTTCTTTTCTGGTTTCTTGAATGTTCTCAACACATTAGGAGAAAGATCGTGTTTGAGCAAGAGTGATGTAGTGTGCGTTTTCCTGGATTTCAAGTGATTTGGGAAACATATTCCTTGTTTTTCCACATTGTGTAAGAAACAACATGAGGCTTGCAAGAGATTGAAACAATGCATCCCAAAACGTATTCCAGCAGTGAAAACACATGTTTCTACAAAGACTTTGAAGGAGCAAGCAAAAGCCTAGTGGCAGAGTGTTCTTTCAGAGAGAAACACATGCATTTCATCCTTCTGGAGTGAGTTTTCAGCCTGGAATTCATTTGCATTTTGTACTGTGCAGAATGTAGCTACCTGCTCGGGGGTTGTCTCATAGAAGCACCTTTCCTGCAGGAGCTTGTTGCAACATTCATTGTTTGGCTAAGTTCTTTAGGGTTGGTTTTGGAAGGTCTTTCAACTTTGGCCAAATCCCGCTTCGTACGAAATTTTTTCACAGCGCTGTCTCCAAGTGTCCACAAAGAGCTGCTGCTTGAAACTGTCCACATGCACATCTCCCATACTGGTGTGCTCGTTTCACTACCTGGATTTTGGTTTCCACTTCTTTCTTTTAAATGACAAGCCTCCTTCCTGCATGCTACACACACCTTGTAGCAGTTTCAGCTTGAAGCATGTTGGTGCTCTCAAAACGCTGTGTAACTTCTGTAGGCTGTGTTACTCTCCAGCACTGAATACACTACTTAAAGCTCCTTTCACCACAGTCACACAAACACATCTTTTTGTGAAAGTCCTACCTCAGGTCACTTGGAAATGTAAGGTTTTCATGGAGAACATGAGGTCAATCATGGTTTTGCACTCTGCAACCAATAGAAATGTCCTTTTGTACATAGCCATCTGAAATTCACATCAAAATACCCTTCTTTTCTGGTTTCTTGAATGTTCTCAACACATTAGGAGAAAGATCGTGTTTGAGCAAGAGTGATGTAGTGTGCGTTTTCCTGGATTTCAAGTGATTTGGGAAACATACTCCTTGTTTTTCCACATTGTGTAAGAAACAACATGAGGCTTGCAAGAGATTGAAACAATGCATCCCAAAACGTATTCCAGCAGTGAAAACACATGTTTCTACAAAGACTTTGAAGGAGCAAGCAAAAGCCTAGTGGCAGAGTGTTCTTTCAGAGAGAAACACATGCATTTCATCCTTCTGGAGTGAGTTTTCAGCCTGGAATTCATTTGCATTTTGTACTGTGCAGAATGTAGCTACCTGCTCGGGGGTTGTCTCATAGAAGCACCTTTCCTGTAGGAGCTTGTTGCAACATTCATTGTTTGGCTATGTTCTTTAGGGTTGGGTTTGGAAGGTCTTTCAACTTTGGCCAAATCCCGCTTCGTACGAAATTTTTTCACAGCGCTGTCTCCAAGTGTCCACAAAGAGCTGCTGCTTGAAACTGTCCACATGCACATCTCCCATACTGGTTTGCTCGATTCACTACCTGGATTTTGGTTTCCACTTCTTTCTTTGAAATGACAAGCCTTCTTTCTGCATGCTACACACACCTTGTTGCAGTTTCAGCTTGAAGCATGTTGGTGCTCTCAAAACGCTGTGTAACTTCTGTAGGCTGTGTTACTCTCCAGCACTGAATACACTACATCGAGCTCGTTTCACCACAGTCACACAAACACATCTTTCTGTGAAAGTCCTACCTCAGGTCACTTGGAAATGTAAGGTTTTCATGGAGAACATGAGGTCCATCATGGTTTTGCACTCTGCAACCAATAGAAATGTCCTTTTGTACATAGCCATCTGAAATTCACATCAAAATACCCTTCTTTTCTGGTTTCTTGAATGTTCTCAACACATTAGGAGAAAGATCGTGTTTGAGCAAGAGTGATGTAGTGTGCGTTTTCCTGGATTTCAAGTGATTTGGGAAACATACTCCTTGTTTTTCCACATTGTGTAAGAAACAACATGAGGCTTGCAAGAGATTGAAACAATGCATCCCAAAACGTATTCCAGCAGTGAAAACACATGTTTCTACAAAGACTTTGAAGGAGCAAGCAAAAGCCTAGTGGCAGAGTGTTCTTTCAGAGAGAAACACATGCATTTCATCCTTCTGGAGTGAGTTTTCAGCCTGGAATTCATTTGCATTTTGTACTGTGCAGAATGTAGCTACCTGCTCGGGGGTTGTCTCATAGAAGCACCTTTCCTGCAGGAGCTTGTTGCAACATTCATTGTTTGGCTAAGTTCTTTAGGGTTGGTTTTGGAAGGTCTTTCAACTTTGGCCAAATCCCGCTTCGTACGAAATTTTTTCACAGCGCTGTCTCCAAGTGTCCACAAAGAGCTGCTGCTTGAAACTGTCCACATGCACATCTCCCATACTGGTGTGCTCGTTTCACTACCTGGATTTTGGTTTCCACTTCTTTCTTTTAAATGACAAGCCTTCTTCCTGCATGCTACACACACCTTGTAGCAGTTTCAGCTTGAAGCATGTTGGTGCTCTCAAAACGCTGTGTAACTTCTGTAGGCTGTGTTACTCTCCAGCACTGAATACACTACTTAGAGCTCCTTTCACCACAGTCACACAAACACATCTTTTTGTGAAAGTCCTACCTCAGGTCACTTGGAAATGTAAGGTTTTCATGGAGAACATGAGGTCAATCATGGTTTTGCACTCTGCAACCAATAGAAATGTCCTTTTGTACATAGCCATCTGAAATTCACATCAAAATACCCTTCTTTTCTGGTTTCTTGAATGTTCTCAACACATTAGGAGAAAGATCGTGTTTGAGCAAGAGTGATGTAGTGTGCGTTTTCCTGGATTTCAAGTGATTTGGGAAACATACTCCTTGTTTTTCCACATTGTGTAAGAAACAACATGAGGCTTGCAAGAGATTGAAACAATGCATCCCAAAACGTATTCCAGCAGTGAAAACACATGTTTCTACAAAGACTTTGAAGGAGCAAGCAAAAGCCTAGTGGCAGAGTGTTCTTTCAGAGAGAAACACATGCATTTCATCCTTCTGGAGTGAGTTTTCAGCCTGGAATTCATTTGCATTTTGTACTGTGCAGAATGTAGCTACCTGCTCGGGGGTTGTCTCATAGAAGCACCTTTCCTGCAGGAGCTTGTTGCAACATTCATTGTTTGGCTATGTTCTTTAGGGTTGGTTTTGGAAGGTCTTTCAACTTTGGCCAAATCCCGCTTCGTACGAAATTTTTTCACAGCGCTGTCTCCAAGTGTCCACAAAGAGCTGCTGCTTGAAACTGTCCACATGCACATCTCCCATACTGGTGTGCTCGATTCATTACCTGGATTTTGGTTTCCACTTCTTTCTTTGAAATGACAAGCCTTCTTTCTGCATGCTACACACACCTTGTTGCAGTTTCAGCTTGAAGCATGTTGGTGCTCTCAAAACGCTGTGTAACTTCTGTAGGCTGTGTTACTCTCCAGCACTGAATACACTACTTAGAGCTCGTTTCACCACAGACACGCAAACACATCTTTCTGTGAAAGTCCTACCTCAGGTCACTTGGAAATGTAAGGTTTTCATGGAGAACATGAGGTCCATCATGGTTTTGCACTCTGCAACCAATAGAAATGTCCTTTTGTACATAGCCATCTGAAATTCACATCAAAATACCCTTCTTTTCTGGTTTCTTGAATGTTCTCAACACATTAGGAGAAAGATCGTGTTTCAGCAAGAGTGATGTAGTGTGCGTTTTCCTGGATTTCAAGTGATTTGGGAAACATACTCCTTGTTTTTCCACATTGTGTAAGAAACAACATGAGGCTTGCAAGAGATTGAAACAATGCATCCCAAAACGTATTCCAGCAGTGAAAACACATGTTTCTACAAAGACTTTGAAGGAGCAAGCAAAAGCCTAGTGGCAGAGTGTTCTTTCAGAGAGAAACACATGCATTTCATCCTTCTGGAGTGAGTTTTCAGCCTGGAATTCATTTGCATTTTGTACTGTGCAGAATGTAGCTACCTGCTCGGGGGTTGTCTCATAGAAGCACCTTTCCTGCAGGAGCTTGTTGCAACATTCATTGTTTGGCTAAGTTCTTTAGGGTTGGTTTTGGAAGGTCTTTCAACTTTGGCCAAATTCCGTTTCGTACGAAATTTTTTCACAGCGCTGTCTCCAAGTGTCCACAAAGAGCTGCTGCTTGAAACTGTCCACATGCACATCTCCCATACTGGTGTGCTCGTTTCACTACCTGGATTTTGGTTTCCACTTCTTTCTTTTAAATGACAAGCCTTCTTCCTGCATGCTACACACACCTTGTAGCAGTTTCAGCTTGAAGCATGTTGGTGCTCTCAAAACGCTGTGTAACTTCTGTAGGCTGTGTTACTCTCCAGCACTGAATACACTACTTAGAGCTCCTTTCACCACAGTCACACAAACACATCTTTTTGTGAAAGTCCTACCTCAGGTCACTTGGAAATGTAAGGTTTTCATGGAGAACATGAGGTCAATCATGGTTTTGCACTCTGCAACCAATAGAAATGTCCTTTTGTACATAGCCATCTGAAATTCACATCAAAATACCCTTCTTTTCTGGTTTCTTGAATGTTCTCAACACATTAGGAGAAAGATCGTGTTTGAGCAAGAGTGATGTAGTGTGCGTTTTCCTGGATTTCAAGTGATTTGGGAAACATACTCCTTGTTTTTCCACATTGTGTAAGAAACAACATGAGGCTTGCAAGAGATTGAAACAATGCATCCCAAAACGTATTCCAGCAGTGAAAACACATGTTTCTACAAAGACTTTGAAGGAGCAAGCAAAAGCCTAGTGGCAGAGTGTTCTTTCAGAGAGAAACACATGCATTTCATCCTTCTGGAGTGAGTTTTCAGCCTGGAATTCATTTGCATTTTGTACTGTGCAGAATGTAGCTACCTGCTCGGGGGTTGTCTCATAGAAGCACCTTTCCTGCAGGAGCTTGTTGCAACATTCATTGTTTGGCTAAGTTCTTTAGGGTTGGTTTTGGAAGGTCTTTCAACTTTGGCCAAATCCCGCTTCGTACGAAATTTTTTCACAGCGCTGTCTCCAAGTTTCCACAAAGAGCTGCTGCTTGAAACTGTCCACATGCACATCTCCCATACTGGTGTGCTCGTTTCACTACCTGGATTTTGGTTTCCACTTCTTTCTTTTAAATGACAAGCCTTCTTCCTGCATGCTACACACACCTTGTAGCAGTTTCAGCTTGAAGCATGTTGGTGCTCTCAAAACGCTGTGTAACTTCTGTAGGCTGTGTTACTCTCCAGCACTGAATACACTACTTAGAGCTCCTTTCACCACAGTCACACAAACACATCTTTTTGTGAAAGTCCTACCTCAGGTCACTTGGAAATGTAAGGTTTTCATGGAGAACATGAGGTCAATCATGGTTTTGCACTCTGCAACCAATAGAAATGTCCTTTTGTACATAGCCATCTGAAATTCACATCAAAATACCCTTCTTTTCTGGTTTCTTGAATGTTCTCAACACATTAGGAGAAAGATCGTGTTTGAGCAAGAGTGATGTAGTGTGCGTTTTCCTGGATTTCAAGTGATTTGGGAAACATACTCCTTGTTTTTCCACATTGTGTAAGAAACAACATGAGGCTTGCAAGAGATTGAAACAATGCATCCCAAAACGTATTCCAGCAGTGAAAACACATGTTTCTACAAAGACTTTGAAGGAGCAAGCAAAAGCCTAGTGGCAGAGTGTTCTTTCAGAGAGAAACACATGCATTTCATCCTTCTGGAGTGAGTTTTCAGCCTGGAATTCATTTGCATTTTGTACTGTGCAGAATGTAGCTACCTGCTCGGGGGTTGTCTCATAGAAGCACCTTTCCTGCAGGAGCTTGTTGCAACATTCATTGTTTGGCTAAGTTCTTTAGGGTTGGTTTTGGAAGGTCTTTCAACTTTGGCCAAATCCCGCTTCGTACGAAATTTTTTCACAGCGCTGTCTCCAAGTGTCCACAAAGAGCTGCTGCTTGAAACTGTCCACATGCACATCTCCCATACTGGTGTGCTCGTTTCACTACCTGGATTTTGGATTCCACTTCTTTCTTTTAAATGACAAGCCTTCTTCCTGCATGCTACACACACCTTGTAGCAGTTTCAGCTTGAAGCATGTTGGTGCTCTCAAAACGCTGTGTAACTTCTGTAGGCTGTGTTACTCTCCAGCACTGAATACACTACTTAGAGCTCCTTTCACCACAGTCACACAAACACATCTTTTTGTGAAAGTCCTACCTCAGGTCACTTGGAAATGTAAGGTTTTCATGGAGAACATGAGGTCAATCATGGTTTTGCACTCTGCAACCAATAGAAATGTCCTTTTGTACATAGCCATCTGAAATTCACATCAAAATACCCTTCTTTTCTGGTTTCTTGAATGTTCTCAACACATTAGGAGAAAGATCGTGTTTGAGCAAGAGTGATGTAGTGTGCGTTTTCCTGGATTTCATGTGATTTGGGAAACATACTCCTTGTTTTTCCACATTGTGTAAGAAACAACATGAGGATTGCAAGAGATTGAAACAATGCATCCCAAAACGTATTCCAGCAGTGAAAACACATGTTTCTACAAAGACTTTGAAGGAGCAAGCAAAAGCCTAGTGGCAGAGTGTTCTTTCAGAGAGAAACACATGCATTTCATCCTTCTGGAGTGAGTTTTCAGCCTGGAATTCATTTGCATTTTGTACTGTGCAGAATGTAGCTACCTGCTCGGGGGTTGTCTCATAGAAGCACCTTTCCTGCAGGAGCTTGTTGCAACATTCATTGTTTGGCTAAGTTCTTTAGGGTTGGTTTTGGAAGGTCTTTCAACTTTGGCCAAATCCCGCTTCGTACGAAATTTTTTCACAGCGCTGTCTCCAAGTGTCCACAAAGAGCTGCTGCTTGAAACTGTCCACATGCACATCTCCCATACTGGTGTGCTCGTTTCACTACCTGGATTTTGGTTTCCACTTCTTTCTTTTAAATGACAAGCCTTCTTCCTGCATGCTACACACACCTTGTAGCAGTTTCAGCTTGAAGCATGTTGGTGCTCTCAAAACGCTGTGTAACTTCTGTAGGCTGTGTTACTCTCCAGCACTGAATACACTACTTAGAGCTCCTTTCACCACAGTCACACAAACACATCTTTTTGTGAAAGTCCTACCTCAGGTCACTTGGAAATGTAAGGTTTTCATGGAGAACATGAGGTCAATCATGGTTTTGCACTCTGCAACCAATAGAAATGTCCTTTTGTACATAGCCATCTGAAATTCACATCAAAATACCCTTCTTTTCTGGTTTCTTGAATGTTCTCAACACATTAGGAGAAAGATCGTGTTTGAGCAAGAGTGATGTAGTGTGCGTTTTCCTGGATTTCAAGTGATTTGGGAAACATACTCCTTGTTTTTCCACATTGTGTAAGAAACAACATGAGGCTTGCAAGAGATTGAAACAATGCATCCCAAAACGTATTCCAGCAGTGAAAACACATGTTTCTACAAAGGCTTTGAAGGAGCAAGCAAAAGCCTAGTGGCAGAGTGTTCTTTCAGAGAGAAACACATGCATTTCATCCTTCTGGAGTGAGTTTTCAGCCTGGAATTCATTTGCATTTTGTACTGTGCAGAATGTAGCTACCTGCTCGGGGGTTGTCTCATAGAAGCACCTTTCCTGCAGGAGCTTGTTGCAACATTCATTGTTTGGCTAAGTTCTTTAGGGTTGGTTTTGGAAGGTCTTTCAACTTTGGCCAAATCCCGCTTCGTACGAAATTTTTTCACAGCGCTGTCTCCAAGTGTCCACAAAGAGCTGCTGCTTGAAACTGTCCACATGCACATCTCCCATACTGGTGTGCTCGTTTCACTACCTGGATTTTGGATTCCACTTCTTTCTTTTAAATGACAAGCCTTCTTCCTGCATGCTACACACACCTTGTAGCAGTTTCAGCTTGAAGCATGTTGGTGCTCTCAAAACGCTGTGTAACTTCTGTAGGCTGTGTTACTCTCCAGCACTGAATACACTACTTAGAGCTCCTTTCACCACAGTCACACAAACACATCTTTTTGTGAAAGTCCTACCTCAGGTCACTTGGAAATGTAAGGTTTTCATGGAGAACATGAGGTCAATCATGGTTTTGCACTCTGCAACCAATAGAAATGTCCTTTTGTACATAGCCATCTGAAATTCACATCAAAATACCCTTCTTTTCTGGTTTCTTGAATGTTCTCAACACATTAGGAGAAAGATCGTGTTTGAGCAAGAGTGATGTAGTGTGCGTTTTCCTGGATTTCAAGTGATTTGGGAAACATACTCCTTGTTTTTCCACATTGTGTAAGAAACAACATGAGGCTTGCAAGAGATTGAAACAATGCATCCCAAAACGTATTCCAGCAGTGAAAACACATGTTTCTACAAAGACTTTGAAGGAGCAAGCAAAAGCCTAGTGGCAGAGTGTTCTTTCAGAGAGAAACACATGCATTTCATCCTTCTGGAGTGAGTTTTCAGCCTGGAATTCATTTGCATTTTGTACTGTGCAGAATGTAGCTACCTGCTCGGGGGTTGTCTCATAGAAGCACCTTTCCTGCAGGAGCTTGTTGCAACATTCATTGTTTGGCTAAGTTCTTTAGGGTTGGTTTTGGAAGGTCTTTCAACTTTGGCCAAATCCCGCTTCGTACGAAATTTTTTCACAGCGCTGTCTCCAAGTGTCCACAAAGAGCTGCTGCTTGAAACTGTCCACATGCACATCTCCCATACTGGTGTGCTCGTTTCACTACCTGGATTTTGGATTCCACTTCTTTCTTTTAAATGACAAGCCTTCTTCCTGCATGCTACACACACCTTGTAGCAGTTTCAGCTTGAAGCATGTTGGTGCTCTCAAAACGCTGTGTAACTTCTGTAGGCTGTGTTACTCTCCAGCACTGAATACACTATTTAGAGCTCCTTTCACCACAGTCACACAAACACATCTTTTTGTGAAAGTCCTACCTCAGGTCACTTGGAAATGTAAGGTTTTCATGGAGAACATGAGGTCAATCATGGTTTTGCACTCTGCAACCAATAGAAATGTCCTTTTGTACATAGCCATCTGAAATTCACATCAAAATACCCTTCTTTTCTGGTTTCTTGAATGTTCTCAACACATTAGGAGAAAGATCGTGTTTGAGCAAGAGTGATGTAGTGTGCGTTTTCCTGGATTTCATGTGATTTGGGAAACATACTCCTTGTTTTTCCACATTGTGTAAGAAACAACATGAGGCTTGCAAGAGATTGAAACAATGCATCCCAAAACGTATTCCAGCAGTGAAAACACATGTTTCTACAAAGACTTTGAAGGAGCAAGCAAAAGCCTAGTGGCAGAGTGTTCTTTCAGAGAGAAACACATGCATTTCATCCTTCTGGAGTGAGTTTTCAGCCTGGAATTCATTTGCATTTTGTACTGTGCAGAATGTAGGTACCTGCTCGGGGGTTGTCTCATAGAAGCACCTTTCCTGCAGGAGCTTGTTGCAACATTCATTGTTTGGCTAAGTTCTTTAGGGTTGGTTTTGGAAGGTCTTTCAACTTTGGCCAAATCCCGTTTCGTACGAAATTTTTTCACAGCGCTGTCTCCAAGTGTCCACAAAGAGCTGCTGCTTGAAACTGTCCACATGCACATCTCCCATACTGGTGTGCTCGTTTCACTACCTGGATTTTGGATTCCACTTCTTTCTTTTAAATGACAAGCCTTCTTCCTGCATGCTACACACACCTTGTAGCAGTTTCAGCTTGAAGCATGTTGGTGCTCTCAAAACGCTGTGTAACTTCTGTAGGCTGTGTTACTCTCCAGCACTGAATACACTATTTAGAGCTCCTTTCACCACAGTCACACAAACACATCTTTTTGTGAAAGTCCTACCTCAGGTCACTTGGAAATGTAAGGTTTTCATGGAGAACATGAGGTCAATCATGGTTTTGCACTCTGCAACCAATAGAAATGTCCTTTTGTACATAGCCATCTGAAATTCACATCAAAATACCCTTCTTTTCTGGTTTCTTGAATGTTCTCAACACATTAGGAGAAAGATCGTGTTTGAGCAAGAGTGATGTAGTGTGCGTTTTCCTGGATTTCATGTGATTTGGGAAACATACTCCTTGTTTTTCCACATTGTGTAAGAAACAACATGAGGCTTGCAAGAGATTGAAACAATGCATCCCAAAACGTATTCCAGCAGTGAAAACACATGTTTCTACAAAGACTTTGAAGGAGCAAGCAAAAGCCTAGTGGCAGAGTGTTCTTTCAGAGAGAAACACATGCATTTCATCCTTCTGGAGTGAGTTTTCAGCCTGGAATTCATTTGCATTTTGTACTGTGCAGAATGTAGGTACCTGCTCGGGGGTTGTCTCATAGAAGCACCTTTCCTGCAGGAGCTTGTTGCAACATTCATTGTTTGGCTAAGTTCTTTAGGGTTGGTTTTGGAAGGTCTTTCAACTTTGGCCAAATCCCGTTTCGTACGAAATTTTTTCACAGCGCTGTCTCCAAGTGTCCACAAAGAGCTGCTGCTTGAAACTGTCCACATGCACATCTCCCATACTGGTGTGCTCGTTTCACTACCTGGATTTTGGTTTCCACTTCTTTCTTTTAAATGACAAGCCTTCTTCCTGCATGCTACACACACCTTGTAGCAGTTTCAGCTTGAAGCATGTTGGTGCTCTCAAAACGCTGTGTAACTTCTGTAGGCTGTGTTACTCTCCAGCACTGAATACACTACTTAGAGCTCCTTTCACCACAGTCACACAAACACATCTTTTTGTGAAAGTCCTACCTCAGGTCACTTGGAAATGTAAGGTTTTCATGGAGAACATGAGGTCAATCATGGTTTTGCACTCTGCAACCAATAGAAATGTCCTTTTGTACATAGCCATCTGAAATTCACATCAAAATACCCTTCTTTTCTGGTTTCTTGAATGTTCTCAACACATTAGGAGAAAGATCGTGTTTGAGCAAGAGTGATGTAGTGTGCGTTTTCCTGGATTTCAAGTGATTTGGGAAACATACTCCTTGTTTTTCCACATTGTGTAAGAAACAACATGAGGCTTGCAAGAGATTGAAACAATGCATCCCAAAACGTATTCCAGCAGTGAAAACACATGTTTCTACAAAGACTTTGAAGGAGCAAGCAAAAGCCTAGTGGCAGAGTGTTCTTTCAGAGAGAAACACATGCATTTCATCCTTCTGGAGTGAGTTTTCAGCCTGGAATTCATTTGCATTTTGTACTGTGCAGAATGTAGCTACCTGCTCGGGGGTTGTCTCATAGAAGCACCTTTCCTGCAGGAGCTTGTTGCAACATTCATTGTTTGGCTAAGTTCTTTAGGGTTGGTTTTGGAAGGTCTTTCAACTTTGGCCAAATCCCGCTTCGTACGAAATTTTTTCACAGCGCTGTCTCCAAGTGTCCACAAAGAGCTGCTGCTTGAAACTGTCCACATGCACATCTCCCATACTGGTGTGCTCGTTTCACTACCTGGATTTTGGTTTCCACTTCTTTCTTTTAAATGACAAGCCTTCTTCCTGCATGCTACACACACCTTGTAGCAGTTTCAGCTTGAAGCATGTTGGTGCTCTCAAAACGCTGTGTAACTTCTGTAGGCTGTGTTACTCTCCAGCACTGAATACACTACTTAGAGCTCCTTTCACCACAGTCACACAAACACATCTTTTTGTGAAAGTCCTACCTCAGGTCACTTGGAAATGTAAGGTTTTCATGGAGAACATGAGGTCAATCATGGTTTTGCACTCTGCAACCAATAGAAATGTCCTTTTGTACATAGCCATCTGAAATTCACATCAAAATACCCTTCTTTTCTGGTTTCTTGAATGTTCTCAACACATTAGGAGAAAGATCGTGTTTGAGCAAGAGTGATGTAGTGTGCGTTTTCCTGGATTTCAAGTGATTTGGGAAACATACTCCTTGTTTTTCCACATTGTGTAAGAAACAACATGAGGCTTGCAAGAGATTGAAACAATGCATCCCAAAACGTATTCCAGCAGTGAAAACACATGTTTCTACAAAGACTTTGAAGGAGCAAGCAAAAGCCTAGTGGCAGAGTGTTCTTTCAGAGAGAAACACATGCATTTCATCCTTCTGGAGTGAGTTTTCAGCCTGGAATTCATTTGCATTTTGTACTGTGCAGAATGTAGCTACCTGCTCGGGGGTTGTCTCATAGAAGCACCTTTCCTGCAGGAGCTTGTTGCAACATTCATTGTTTGGCTAAGTTCTTTAGGGTTGGTTTTGGAAGGTCTTTCAACTTTGGCCAAATCCCGCTTCGTACGAAATTTTTTCACAGCGCTGTCTCCAAGTGTCCACAAAGAGCTGCTGCTTGAAACTGTCCACATGCACATCTCCCATACTGGTGTGCTCGTTTCACTACCTGGATTTTGGTTTCCACTTCTTTCTTTGAAATGACAAGCCTTCTTTCTGCATGCTACACACACCTTGTTGCAGTTTCAGCTTGAAGCATGTTGGTGCTCTCAAAACGCTGTGTAACTTCTGTAGGCTGTGTTACTCTCCAGCACTGAATACACTACTTAGAGCTCGTTTCACCACAGACACGCAAACACATCTTTCTGTGAAAGTCCTACCTCAGGTCACTTGGAAATGTAAGGTTTTCATGGAGAACATGAGGTCCATCATGGTTTTGCACTCTGCAACCAATAGAAATGTCCTTTTGTACATAGCCATCTGAAATTCACATCAAAATACCCTTCTTTTCTGGTTTCTTGAATGTTCTCAACACATTAGGAGAAAGATCGTGTTTGAGCAAGAGTGATGTAGTGTGCGTTTTCCTGGATTTCAAGTGATTTGGGAAACATACTCCTTGTTTTTCCACATTGTGTAAGAAACAACATGAGGCTTGCAAGAGATTGAAACAATGCATCCCAAAACGTATTCCAGCAGTGAAAACACATGTTTCTACAAAGACTTTGAAGGAGCAAGCAAAAGCCTAGTGGCAGAGTGTTCTTTCAGAGAGAAACACATGCATTTCATCCTTCTGGAGTGAGTTTTCAGCCTGGAATTCATTTGCATTTTGTACTGTGCAGAATGTAGCTACCTGCTCGGGGGTTGTCTCATAGAAGCACCTTTCCTGCAGGAGCTTGTTGCAACATTCATTGTTTGGCTAAGTTCTTTAGGGTTGGTTTTGGAAGGTCTTTCAACTTTGGCCAAATCCCGTTTCGTACGAAATTTTTTCACAGCGCTGTCTCCAAGTGTCCACAAAGAGCTGCTGCTTGAAACTGTCCACATGCACATCTCCCATACTGGTGTGCTCGTTTCACTACCTGGATTTTGGTTTCCACTTCTTTCTTTTAAATGACAAGCCTTCTTCCTGCATGCTACACACACCTTGTAGCAGTTTCAGCTTGAAGCATGTTGGTGCTCTCAAAACGCTGTGTAACTTCTGTAGGCTGTGTTACTCTCCAGCACTGAATACACTACTTAGAGCTCCTTTCACCACAGTCACAAAAACACATCTTTTTGTGAAAGTCCTACCTCAGGTCACTTGGAAATGTAAGGTTTTCATGGAGAACATGAGGTCAATCATGGTTTTGCACTCTGCAACCAATAGAAATGTCCTTTTGTACATAGCCATCTGAAATTCACATCAAAATACCCTTCTTTTCTGGTTTCTTGAATGTTCTCAACACATTAGGAGAAAGATCGTGTTTGAGCAAGAGTGATGTAGTGTGCGTTTTCCTGGATTTCAAGTGATTTGGGAAACATACTCCTTGTTTTTCCACATTGTGTAAGAAACAACATGAGGCTTGCAAGAGATTGAAACAATGCATCCCAAAACGTATTCCAGCAGTGAAAACACATGTTTCTACAAAGACTTTGAAGGAGCAAGCAAAAGCCTAGTGGCAGAGTGTTCTTTCAGAGAGAAACACATGCATTTCATCCTTCTGGAGTGAGTTTTCAGCCTGGAATTCATTTGCATTTTGTACTGTGCAGAATGTAGCTACCTGCTCGGGGGTTGTCTCATAGAAGCACCTTTCCTGCAGGAGCTTGTTGCAACATTCATTGTTTGGCTAAGTTCTTTAGGGTTGGTTTTGGAAGGTCTTTCAACTTTGGCCAAATCCCGCTTCGTACGAAATTTTTTCACAGCGCTGTCTCCAAGTGTCCACAAAGAGCTGCTGCTTGAAACTGTCCACATGCACATCTCCCATACTGGTGTGCTCGTTTCACTACCTGGATTTTGGTTTCCACTTCTTTCTTTTAAATGACAAGCCTTCTTCCTGCATGCTACACACACCTTGTAGCAGTTTCAGCTTGAAGCATGTTGGTGCTCTCAAAACGCTGTGTAACTTCTGTAGGCTGTGTTACTCTCCAGCACTGAATACACTACTTAGAGCTCCTTTCACCACAGTCACGCAAACACATCTTTTTGTGAAAGTCCTACCTCAGGTCACTTGGAAATGTAAGGTTTTCATGGAGAACATGAGGTCAATCATGGTTTTGCACTCTGCAACCAATAGAAATGTCCTTTTGTACATAGCCATCTGAAATTCACATCAAAATACCCTTCTTTTCTGGTTTCTTGAATGTTCTCAACACATTAGGAGAAAGATCGTGTTTGAGCAAGAGTGATGTAGTGTGCGTTTTCCTGGATTTCAAGTGATTTGGGAAACATACTCCTTGTTTTTCCACATTGTGTAAGAAACAACATGAGGCTTGCAAGAGATTGAAACAATGCATCCCAAAACGTATTCCAGCAGTGAAAACACATGTTTCTACAAAGACTTTGAAGGAGCAAGCAAAAGCCTAGTGGCAGAGTGTTCTTTCAGAGAGAAACACATGCATTTCATCCTTCTGGAGTGAGTTTTCAGCCTGGAATTCATTTGCATTTTGTACTGTGCAGAATGTAGCTACCTGCTCGGGGGTTGTCTCATAGAAGCACCTTTCCTGCAGGAGCTTGTTGCAACATTCATTGTTTGGCTAAGTTCTTTAGGGTTGGTTTTGGAAGGTCTTTCAACTTTGGCCAAATCCCGCTTCGTACGAAATTTTTTCACAGCGCTGTCTCCAAGTGTCCACAAAGAGCTGCTGCTTGAAACTGTCCACATGCACATCTCCCATACTGGTGTGCTCGTTTCACTACCTGGATTTTGGATTCCACTTCTTTCTTTTAAATGACAAGCCTTCTTCCTGCATGCTACACACACCTTGTAGCAGTTTCAGCTTGAAGCATGTTGGTGCTCTCAAAACGCTGTGTAACTTCTGTAGGCTGTGTTACTCTCCAGCACTGAATACACTACTTAGAGCTCCTTTCACCACAGTCACGCAAACACATCTTTTTGTGAAAGTCCTACCTCAGGTCACTTGGAAATGTAAGGTTTTCATGGAGAACATGAGGTCAATCATGGTTTTGCACTCTGCAACCAATAGAAATGTCCTTTTGTACATAGCCATCTGAAATTCACATCAAAATACCCTTCTTTTCTGGTTTCTTGAATGTTCTCAACACATTAGGAGAAAGATCGTGTTTGAGCAAGAGTGATGTAGTGTGCGTTTTCCTGGATTTCAAGTGATTTGGGAAACATACTCCTTGTTTTTCCACATTGTGTAAGAAACAACATGAGGCTTGCAAGAGATTGAAACAATGCATCCCAAAACGTATTCCAGCAGTGAAAACACATGTTTCTACAAAGACTTTGAAGGAGCAAGCAAAAGCCTAGTGGCAGAGTGTTCTTTCAGAGAGAAACACATGCATTTCATCCTTCTGGAGTGAGTTTTCAGCCTGGAATTCATTTGCATTTTGTACTGTGCAGAATGTAGCTACCTGCTCGGGGGTTGTCTCATAGAAGCACCTTTCCTGCAGGAGCTTGTTGCAACATTCATTGTTTGGCTAAGTTCTTTAGGGTTGGTTTTGGAAGGTCTTTCAACTTTGGCCAAATCCCGTTTCGTACGAAATTTTTTCACAGCGCTGTCTCCAAGTGTCCACAAAGAGCTGCTGCTTGAAACTGTCCACATGCACATCTCCCATACTGGTGTGCTCGTTTCACTACCTGGATTTTGGTTTCCACTTCTTTCTTTTAAATGACAAGCCTTCTTCCTGCATGCTACACACACCTTGTAATAGTTTCAGCTTGAAGCATGTTGGTGCTCTCAAAACGCTGTGTAACTTCTGTAGGCTGTGTTACTCTCCAGCACTGAATACACTACTTAGAGCTCCTTTCACCACAGTCACACAAACACATCTTTTTGTGAAAGTCCTACCTCAGGTCACTTGGAAATGTAAGGTTTTCATGGAGAACATGAGGTCAATCATGGTTTTGCACTCTGCAACCAATAGAAATGTCCTTTTGTACATAGCCATCTGAAATTCACATCAAAATACCCTTCTTTTCTGGTTTCTTGAATGTTCTCAACACATTAGGAGAAAGATCGTGTTTGAGCAAGAGTGATGTAGTGTGCGTTTTCCTGGATTTCAAGTGATTTGGGAAACATACTCCTTGTTTTTCCACATTGTGTAAGAAACAACATGAGGCTTGCAAGAGATTGAAACAATGCATCCCAAAACGTATTCCAGCAGTGAAAACACATGTTTCTACAAAGACTTTGAAGGAGCAAGCAAAAGCCTAGTGGCAGAGTGTTCTTTCAGAGAGAAACACATGCATTTCATCCTTCTGGAGTGAGTTTTCAGCCTGGAATTCATTTGCATTTTGTACTGTGCAGAATGTAGCTACCTGCTCGGGGTTTGTCTCATAGAAGCACCTTTCCTGCAGGAGCTTGTTGCAACATTCATTGTTTGGCTAAGTTCTTTAGGGTTGGTTTTGGAAGGTCTTTCAACTTTGGCCAAATCCCGCTTCGTACGAAATTTTTTCACAGCGCTGTCTCCAAGTGTCCACAAAGAGCTGCTGCTTGAAACTGTCCACATGCACATCTCCCATACTGGTGTGCTCGTTTCACTACCTGGATTTTGGTTTCCACTTCTTTCTTTTAAATGACAAGCCTTCTTCCTGCATGCTACACACACCTTATAGCAGTTTCAGCTTGAAGCATGTTGGTGCTCTCAAAACGCTGTGTAACTTCTGTAGGCTGTGTTACTCTCCAGCACTGAATACACTACTTAGAGCTCCTTTCACCACAGTCACACAAACACATCTTTTTGTGAAAGTCCTACCTCAGGTCACTTGGAAATGTAAGGTTTTCATGGAGAACATGAGGTCAATCATGGTTTTGCACTCTGCAACCAATAGAAATGTCCTTTTGTACATAGCCATCTGAAATTCACATCAAAATACCCTTCTTTTCTGGTTTCTTGAATGTTCTCAACACATTAGGAGAAAGATCGTGTTTGAGCAAGAGTGATGTAGTGTGCGTTTTCCTGGATTTCAAGTGATTTGGGAAACATACTCCTTGTTTTTCCACATTGTGTAAGAAACAACATGAGGCTTGCAAGAGATTGAAACAATGCATCCCAAAACGTATTCCAGCAGTGAAAACACATGTTTCTACAAAGACTTTGAAGGAGCAAGCAAAAGCCTAGTGGCAGAGTGTTCTTTCAGAGAGAAACACATGCATTTCATCCTTCTGGAGTGAGTTTTCAGCCTGGAATTCATTTGCATTTTGTACTGTGCAGAATGTAGCTACCTGCTCGGGGTTTGTCTCATAGAAGCACCTTTCCTGCAGGAGCTTGTTGCAACATTCATTGTTTGGCTAAGTTCTTTAGGGTTGGTTTTGGAAGGTCTTTCAACTTTGGCCAAATCCCGCTTCGTACGAAATTTTTTCACAGCGCTGTCTCCAAGTGTCCACAAAGAGCTGCTGCTTGAAACTGTCCACATGCACATCTCCCATACTGGTGTGCTCGTTTCACTACCTGGATTTTGGTTTCCACTTCTTTCTTTTAAATGACAAGCCTTCTTCCTGCATGCTACACACACCTTGTAGCAGTTTCAGCTTGAAGCATGTTGGTGCTCTCAAAACGCTGTGTAACTTCTGTAGGCTGTGTTACTCTCCAGCACTGAATACACTACTTAGAGCTCCTTTCACCACAGTCACACAAACACATCTTTTTGTGAAAGTCCTACCTCAGGTCACTTGGAAATGTAAGGTTTTCATGGAGAACATGAGGTCAATCATGGTTTTGCACTCTGCAACCAATAGAAATGTCCTTTTGTACATAGCCATCTGAAATTCACATCAAAATACCCTTCTTTTCTGGTTTCTTGAATGTTCTCAACACATTAGGAGAAAGATCGTGTTTGAGCAAGAGTGATGTAGTGTGCGTTTTCCTGGATTTCAAGTGATTTGGGAAACATACTCCTTGTTTTTCCACATTGTGTAAGAAACAACATGAGGCTTGCAAGAGATTGAAACAATGCATCCCAAAACGTATTCCAGCAGTGAAAACACATGTTTCTACAAAGACTTTGAAGGAGCAAGCAAAAGCCTAGTGGCAGAGTGTTCTTTCAGAGAGAAACACATGCATTTCATCCTTCTGGAGTGAGTTTTCAGCCTGGAATTCATTTGCATTTTGTACTGTGCAGAATGTAGCTACCTGCTCGGGGGTTGTCTCATAGAAGCACCTTTCCTGCAGGAGCTTGTTGCAACATTCATTGTTTGGCTAAGTTCTTTAGGGTTGGTTTTGGAAGGTCTTTCAACTTTGGCCAAATCCCGTTTCGTACGAAATTTTTTCACAGCGCTGTCTCCAAGTGTCCACAAAGAGCTGCTGCTTGAAACTGTCCACATGCACATCTCCCATACTGGTGTGCTCGTTTCACTACCTGGATTTTGGTTTCCACTTCTTTCTTTTAAATGACAAGCCTTCTTCCTGCATGCTACACACACCTTGTAATAGTTTCAGCTTGAAGCATGTTGGTGCTCTCAAAACGCTGTGTAACTTCTGTAGGCTGTGTTACTCTCCAGCACTGAATACACTACTTAGAGCTCCTTTCACCACAGTCACACAAACACATCTTTTTGTGAAAGTCCTACCTCAGGTCACTTGGAAATGTAAGGTTTTCATGGAGAACATGAGGTCAATCATGGTTTTGCACTCTGCAACCAATAGAAATGTCCTTTTGTACATAGCCATCTGAAATTCACATCAAAATACCCTTCTTTTCTGGTTTCTTGAATGTTCTCAACACATTAGGAGAAAGATCGTGTTTGAGCAAGAGTGATGTAGTGTGCGTTTTCCTGGATTTCAAGTGATTTGGGAAACATACTCCTTGTTTTTCCACATTGTGTAAGAAACAACATGAGGCTTGCAAGAGATTGAAACAATGCATCCCAAAACGTATTCCAGCAGTGAAAACACATGTTTCTACAAAGACTTTGAAGGAGCAAGCAAAAGCCTAGTGGCAGAGTGTTCTTTCAGAGAGAAACACATGCATTTCATCCTTCTGGAGTGAGTTTTCAGCCTGGAATTCATTTGCATTTTGTACTGTGCAGAATGTAGCTACCTGCTCGGGGTTTGTCTCATAGAAGCACCTTTCCTGCAGGAGCTTGTTGCAACATTCATTGTTTGGCTAAGTTCTTTAGGGTTGGTTTTGGAAGGTCTTTCAACTTTGGCCAAATCCCGCTTCGTACGAAATTTTTTCACAGCGCTGTCTCCAAGTGTCCACAAAGAGCTGCTGCTTGAAACTGTCCACATGCACATCTCCCATACTGGTGTGCTCGTTTCACTACCTGGATTTTGGTTTCCACTTCTTTCTTTTAAATGACAAGCCTTCTTCCTGCATGCTACACACACCTTATAGCAGTTTCAGCTTGAAGCATGTTGGTGCTCTCAAAACGCTGTGTAACTTCTGTAGGCTGTGTTACTCTCCAGCACTGAATACACTACTTAGAGCTCCTTTCACCACAGTCACACAAACACATCTTTTTGTGAAAGTCCTACCTCAGGTCACTTGGAAATGTAAGGTTTTCATGGAGAACATGAGGTCAATCATGGTTTTGCACTCTGCAACCAATAGAAATGTCCTTTTGTACATAGCCATCTGAAATTCACATCAAAATACCCTTCTTTTCTGGTTTCTTGAATGTTCTCAACACATTAGGAGAAAGATCGTGTTTGAGCAAGAGTGATGTAGTGTGCGTTTTCCTGGATTTCAAGTGATTTGGGAAACATACTCCTTGTTTTTCCACATTGTGTAAGAAACAACATGAGGCTTGCAAGAGATTGAAACAATGCATCCCAAAACGTATTCCAGCAGTGAAAACACATGTTTCTACAAAGACTTTGAAGGAGCAAGCAAAAGCCTAGTGGCAGAGTGTTCTTTCAGAGAGAAACACATGCATTTCATCCTTCTGGAGTGAGTTTTCAGCCTGGAATTCATTTGCATTTTGTACTGTGCAGAATGTAGCTACCTGCTCGGGGTTTGTCTCATAGAAGCACCTTTCCTGCAGGAGCTTGTTGCAACATTCATTGTTTGGCTAAGTTCTTTAGGGTTGGTTTTGGAAGGTCTTTCAACTTTGGCCAAATCCCGCTTCGTACGAAATTTTTTCACAGCGCTGTCTCCAAGTGTCCACAAAGAGCTGCTGCTTGAAACTGTCCACATGCACATCTCCCATACTGGTGTGCTCGTTTCACTACCTGGATTTTGGTTTCCACTTCTTTCTTTTAAATGACAAGCCTTCTTCCTGCATGCTACACACACCTTGTAGCAGTTTCAGCTTGAAGCATGTTGGTGCTCTCAAAACGCTGTGTAACTTCTGTAGGCTGTGTTACTCTCCAGCACTGAATACACTACTTAGAGCTCCTTTCACCACAGTCACACAAACACATCTTTTTGTGAAAGTCCTACCTCAGGTCACTTGGAAATGTAAGGTTTTCATGGAGAACATGAGGTCAATCATGGTTTTGCACTCTGCAACCAATAGAAATGTCCTTTTGTACATAGCCATCTGAAATTCACATCAAAATACCCTTCTTTTCTGGTTTCTTGAATGTTCTCAACACATTAGGAGAAAGATCGTGTTTGAGCAAGAGTGATGTAGTGTGCGTTTTCCTGGATTTCAAGTGATTTGGGAAACATACTCCTTGTTTTTCCACATTGTGTAAGAAACAACATGAGGCTTGCAAGAGATTGAAACAATGCATCCCAAAACGTATTCCAGCAGTGAAAACACATGTTTCTACAAAGACTTTGAAGGAGCAAGCAAAAGCCTAGTGGCAGAGTGTTCTTTCAGAGAGAAACACATGCATTTCATCCTTCTGGAGTGAGTTTTCAGCCTGGAATTCATTTGCATTTTGTACTGTGCAGAATGTAGCTACCTGCTCGGGGTTTGTCTCATAGAAGCACCTTTCCTGCAGGAGCTTGTTGCAACATTCATTGTTTGGCTAAGTTCTTTAGGGTTGGTTTTGGAAGGTCTTTCAACTTTGGCCAAATCCCGCTTCGTACGAAATTTTTTCACAGCGCTGTCTCCAAGTGTCCACAAAGAGCTGCTGCTTGAAACTGTCCACATGCACATCTCCCATACTGGTGTGCTCGTTTCACTACCTGGATTTTGGTTTCCACTTCTTTCTTTTAAATGACAAGCCTTCTTCCTGCATGCTACACACACCTTGTAGCAGTTTCAGCTTGAAGCATGTTGGTGCTCTCAAAACGCTGTGTAACTTCTGTAGGCTGTGTTACTCTCCAGCACTGAATACACTACTTAGAGCTCCTTTCACCACAGTCACACAAACACATCTTTTTGTGAAAGTCCTACCTCAGGTCACTTGGAAATGTAAGGTTTTCATGGAGAACATGAGGTCAATCATGGTTTTGCACTCTGCAACCAATAGAAATGTCCTTTTGTACATAGCCATCTGAAATTCACATCAAAATACCCTTCTTTTCTGGTTTCTTGAATGTTCTCAACACATTAGGAGAAAGATCGTGTTTGAGCAAGAGTGATGTAGTGTGCGTTTTCCTGGATTTCAAGTGATTTGGGAAACATACTCCTTGTTTTTCCACATTGTGTAAGAAACAACATGAGGCTTGCAAGAGATTGAAACAATGCATCCCAAAACGTATTCCAGCAGTGAAAACACATGTTTCTACAAAGACTTTGAAGGAGCAAGCAAAAGCCTAGTGGCAGAGTGTTCTTTCAGAGAGAAACACATGCATTTCATCCTTCTGGAGTGAGTTTTCAGCCTGGAATTCATTTGCATTTTGTACTGTGCAGAATGTAGCTACCTGCTCGGGGGTTGTCTCATAGAAGCACCTTTCCTGCAGGAGCTTGTTGCAACATTCATTGTTTGGCTAAGTTCTTTAGGGTTGGTTTTGGAAGGTCTTTCAACTTTGGCCAAATCCCGTTTCGTACGAAATTTTTTCACAGCGCTGTCTCCAAGTGTCCACAAAGAGCTGCTGCTTGAAACTGTCCACATGCACATCTCCCATACTGGTGTGCTCGTTTCACTACCTGGATTTTGGTTTCCACTTCTTTCTTTTAAATGACAAGCCTTCTTCCTGCATGCTACACACACCTTGTAGCAGTTTCAGCTTGAAGCATGTTGGTGCTCTCAAAACGCTGTGTAACTTCTGTAGGCTGTGTTACTCTCCAGCACTGAATACACTACTTAGAGCTCCTTTCACCACAGTCACACAAACACATCTTTTTGTGAAAGTCCTACCTCAGGTCACTTGGAAATGTAAGGTTTTCATGGAGAACATGAGGTCAATCATGGTTTTGCACTCTGCAACCAATAGAAATGTCCTTTTGTACATAGCCATCTGAAATTCACATCAAAATACCCTTCTTTTCTGGTTTCTTGAATGTTCTCAACACATTAGGAGAAAGATCGTGTTTGAGCAAGAGTGATGTAGTGTGCGTTTTCCTGGATTTCAAGTGATTTGGGAAACATACTCCTTGTTTTTCCACATTGTGTAAGAAACAACATGAGGCTTGCAAGAGATTGAAACAATGCATCCCAAAACGTATTCCAGCAGTGAAAACACATGTTTCTACAAAGACTTTGAAGGAGCAAGCAAAAGCCTAGTGGCAGAGTGTTCTTTCAGAGAGAAACACATGCATTTCATCCTTCTGGAGTGAGTTTTCAGCCTGGAATTCATTTGCATTTTGTACTGTGCAGAATGTAGCTACCTGCTCGGGGTTTGTCTCATAGAAGCACCTTTCCTGCAGGAGCTTGTTGCAACATTCATTGTTTGGCTAAGTTCTTTAGGGTTGGTTTTGGAAGGTCTTTCAACTTTGGCCAAATCCCGCTTCGTACGAAATTTTTTCACAGCGCTGTCTCCAAGTGTCCACAAAGAGCTGCTGCTTGAAACTGTCCACATGCACATCTCCCATACTGGTGTGCTCGTTTCACTACCTGGATTTTGGTTTCCACTTCTTTCTTTTAAATGACAAGCCTTCTTCCTGCATGCTACACACACCTTGTAGCAGTTTCAGCTTGAAGCATGTTGGTGCTCTCAAAACGCTGTGTAACTTCTGTAGGCTGTGTTACTCTCCAGCACTGAATACACTACTTAGAGCTCCTTTCACCACAGTCACACAAACACATCTTTTTGTGAAAGTCCTACCTCAGGTCACTTGGAAATGTAAGGTTTTCATGGAGAACATGAGGTCAATCATGGTTTTGCACTCTGCAACCAATAGAAATGTCCTTTTGTACATAGCCATCTGAAATTCACATCAAAATACCCTTCTTTTCTGGTTTCTTGAATGTTCTCAACACATTAGGAGAAAGATCGTGTTTGAGCAAGAGTGATGTAGTGTGCGTTTTCCTGGATTTCAAGTGATTTGGGAAACATACTCCTTGTTTTTCCACATTGTGTAAGAAACAACATGAGGCTTGCAAGAGATTGAAACAATGCATCCCAAAACGTATTCCAGCAGTGAAAACACATGTTTCTACAAAGACTTTGAAGGAGCAAGCAAAAGCCTAGTGGCAGAGTGTTCTTTCAGAGAGAAACACATGCATTTCATCCTTCTGGAGTGAGTTTTCAGCCTGGAATTCATTTGCATTTTGTACTGTGCAGAATGTAGCTACCTGCTCGGGGGTTGTCTCATAGAAGCACCTTTCCTGCAGGAGCTTGTTGCAACATTCATTGTTTGGCTAAGTTCTTTAGGGTTGGTTTTGGAAGGTCTTTCAACTTTGGCCAAATCCCGCTTCGTACGAAATTTTTTCACAGCGCTGTCTCCAAGTGTCCACAAAGAGCTGCTGCTTGAAACTGTCCACATGCACATCTCCCATACTGGTGTGCTCGTTTCACTACCTGGATTTTGGTTTCCACTTCTTTCTTTTAAATGACAAGCCTTCTTCCTGCATGCTACACACACCTTGTAGCAGTTTCAGCTTGAAGCATGTTGGTGCTCTCAAAACGCTGTGTAACTTCTGTAGGCTGTGTTACTCTCCAGCACTGAATACACTACTTAGAGCTCCTTTCACCACAGTCACACAAACACATCTTTTTGTGAAAGTCCTACCTCAGGTCACTTGGAAATGTAAGGTTTTCATGGAGAACATGAGGTCAATCATGGTTTTGCACTCTGCAACCAATAGAAATGTCCTTTTGTACATAGCCATCTGAAATTCACATCAAAATACCCTTCTTTTCTGGTTTCTTGAATGTTCTCAACACATTAGGAGAAAGATCGTGTTTGAGCAAGAGTGATGTAGTGTGCGTTTTCCTGGATTTCAAGTGATTTGGGAAACATACTCCTTGTTTTTCCACATTGTGTAAGAAACAACATGAGGCTTGCAAGAGATTGAAACAATGCATCCCAAAACGTATTCCAGCAGTGAAAACACATGTTTCTACAAAGACTTTGAAGGAGCAAGCAAAAGCCTAGTGGCAGAGTGTTCTTTCAGAGAGAAACACATGCATTTCATCCTTCTGGAGTGAGTTTTCAGCCTGGAATTCATTTGCATTTTGTACTGTGCAGAATGTAGCTACCTGCTCGGGGTTTGTCTCATAGAAGCACCTTTCCTGCAGGAGCTTGTTGCAACATTCATTGTTTGGCTAAGTTCTTTAGGGTTGGTTTTGGAAGGTCTTTCAACTTTGGCCAAATCCCGCTTCGTACGAAATTTTTTCACAGCGCTGTCTCCAAGTGTCCACAAAGAGCTGCTGCTTGAAACTGTCCACATGCACATCTCCCATACTGGTGTGCTCGTTTCACTACCTGGATTTTGGTTTCCACTTCTTTCTTTTAAATGACAAGCCTTCTTCCTGCATGCTACACACACCTTGTAGCAGTTTCAGCTTGAAGCATGTTGGTGCTCTCAAAACGCTGTGTAACTTCTGTAGGCTGTGTTACTCTCCAGCACTGAATACACTACTTAGAGCTCCTTTCACCACAGTCACACAAACACATCTTTTTGTGAAAGTCCTACCTCAGGTCACTTGGAAATGTAAGGTTTTCATGGAGAACATGAGGTCAATCATGGTTTTGCACTCTGCAACCAATAGAAATGTCCTTTTGTACATAGCCATCTGAAATTCACATCAAAATACCCTTCTTTTCTGGTTTCTTGAATGTTCTCAACACATTAGGAGAAAGATCGTGTTTGAGCAAGAGTGATGTAGTGTGCGTTTTCCTGGATTTCAAGTGATTTGGGAAACATACTCCTTGTTTTTCCACATTGTGTAAGAAACAACATGAGGCTTGCAAGAGATTGAAACAATGCATCCCAAAACGTATTCCAGCAGTGAAAACACATGTTTCTACAAAGACTTTGAAGGAGCAAGCAAAAGCCTAGTGGCAGAGTGTTCTTTCAGAGAGAAACACATGCATTTCATCCTTCTGGAGTGAGTTTTCAGCCTGGAATTCATTTGCATTTTGTACTGTGCAGAATGTAGCTACCTGCTCGGGGGTTGTCTCATAGAAGCACCTTTCCTGCAGGAGCTTGTTGCAACATTCATTGTTTGGCTAAGTTCTTTAGGGTTGGTTTTGGAAGGTCTTTCAACTTTGGCCAAATCCCGTTTCGTACGAAATTTTTTCACAGCGCTGTCTCCAAGTGTCCACAAAGAGCTGCTGCTTGAAACTGTCCACATGCACATCTCCCATACTGGTGTGCTCGTTTCACTACCTGGATTTTGGTTTCCACTTCTTTCTTTTAAATGACAAGCCTTCTTCCTGCATGCTACACACACCTTGTAGCAGTTTCAGCTTGAAGCATGTTGGTGCTCTCAAAACGCTGTGTAACTTCTGTAGGCTGTGTTACTCTCCAGCACTGAATACACTACTTAGAGCTCCTTTCACCACAGTCACACAAACACATCTTTTTGTGAAAGTCCTACCTCAGGTCACTTGGAAATGTAAGGTTTTCATGGAGAACATGAGGTCAATCATGGTTTTGCACTCTGCAACCAATAGAAATGTCCTTTTGTACATAGCCATCTGAAATTCACATCAAAATACCCTTCTTTTCTGGTTTCTTGAATGTTCTCAACACATTAGGAGAAAGATCGTGTTTGAGCAAGAGTGATGTAGTGTGCGTTTTCCTGGATTTCAAGTGATTTGGGAAACATACTCCTTGTTTTTCCACATTGTGTAAGAAACAACATGAGGCTTGCAAGAGATTGAAACAATGCATCCCAAAACGTATTCCAGCAGTGAAAACACATGTTTCTACAAAGACTTTGAAGGAGCAAGCAAAAGCCTAGTGGCAGAGTGTTCTTTCAGAGAGAAACACATGCATTTCATCCTTCTGGAGTGAGTTTTCAGCCTGGAATTCATTTGCATTTTGTACTGTGCAGAATGTAGCTACCTGCTCGGGGTTTGTCTCATAGAAGCACCTTTCCTGCAGGAGCTTGTTGCAACATTCATTGTTTGGCTAAGTTCTTTAGGGTTGGTTTTGGAAGGTCTTTCAACTTTGGCCAAATCCCGCTTCGTACGAAATTTTTTCACAGCGCTGTCTCCAAGTGTCCACAAAGAGCTGCTGCTTGAAACTGTCCACATGCACATCTCCCATACTGGTGTGCTCGTTTCACTACCTGGATTTTGGTTTCCACTTCTTTCTTTTAAATGACAAGCCTTCTTCCTGCATGCTACACACACCTTGTAGCAGTTTCAGCTTGAAGCATGTTGGTGCTCTCAAAACGCTGTGTAACTTCTGTAGGCTGTGTTACTCTCCAGCACTGAATACACTACTTAGAGCTCCTTTCACCACAGTCACACAAACACATCTTTTTGTGAAAGTCCTACCTCAGGTCACTTGGAAATGTAAGGTTTTCATGGAGAACATGAGGTCAATCATGGTTTTGCACTCTGCAACCAATAGAAATGTCCTTTTGTACATAGCCATCTGAAATTCACATCAAAATACCCTTCTTTTCTGGTTTCTTGAATGTTCTCAACACATTAGGAGAAAGATCGTGTTTGAGCAAGAGTGATGTAGTGTGCGTTTTCCTGGATTTCAAGTGATTTGGGAAACATACTCCTTGTTTTTCCACATTGTGTAAGAAACAACATGAGGCTTGCAAGAGATTGAAACAATGCATCCCAAAACGTATTCCAGCAGTGAAAACACATGTTTCTACAAAGACTTTGAAGGAGCAAGCAAAAGCCTAGTGGCAGAGTGTTCTTTCAGAGAGAAACACATGCATTTCATCCTTCTGGAGTGAGTTTTCAGCCTGGAATTCATTTGCATTTTGTACTGTGCAGAATGTAGCTACCTGCTCGGGGGTTGTCTCATAGAAGCACCTTTCCTGCAGGAGCTTGTTGCAACATTCATTGTTTGGCTAAGTTCTTTAGGGTTGGTTTTGGAAGGTCTTTCAACTTTGGCCAAATCCCGTTTCGTACGAAATTTTTTCACAGCGCTGTCTCCAAGTGTCCACAAAGAGCTGCTGCTTGAAACTGTCCACATGCACATCTCCCATACTGGTGTGCTCGTTTCACTACCTGGATTTTGGTTTCCACTTCTTTCTTTTAAATGACAAGCCTTCTTCCTGCATGCTACACACACCTTGTAGCAGTTTCAGCTTGAAGCATGTTGGTGCTCTCAAAACGCTGTGTAACTTCTGTAGGCTGTGTTACTCTCCAGCACTGAATACACTACTTAGAGCTCCTTTCACCACAGTCACACAAACACATCTTTTTGTGAAAGTCCTACCTCAGGTCACTTGGAAATGTAAGGTTTTCATGGAGAACATGAGGTCAATCATGGTTTTGCACTCTGCAACCAATAGAAATGTCCTTTTGTACATAGCCATCTGAAATTCACATCAAAATACCCTTCTTTTCTGGTTTCTTGAATGTTCTCAACACATTAGGAGAAAGATCGTGTTTGAGCAAGAGTGATGTAGTGTGCGTTTTCCTGGATTTCAAGTGATTTGGGAAACATACTCCTTGTTTTTCCACATTGTGTAAGAAACAACATGAGGCTTGCAAGAGATTGAAACAATGCATCCCAAAACGTATTCCAGCAGTGAAAACACATGTTTCTACAAAGACTTTGAAGGAGCAAGCAAAAGCCTAGTGGCAGAGTGTTCTTTCAGAGAGAAACACATGCATTTCATCCTTCTGGAGTGAGTTTTCAGCCTGGAATTCATTTGCATTTTGTACTGTGCAGAATGTAGCTACCTGCTCGGGGGTTGTCTCATAGAAGCACCTTTCCTGCAGGAGCTTGTTGCAACATTCATTGTTTGGCTAAGTTCTTTAGGGTTGGTTTTGGAAGGTCTTTCAACTTTGGCCAAATCCCGCTTCGTACGAAATTTTTTCACAGCGCTGTCTCCAAGTGTCCACAAAGAGCTGCTGCTTGAAACTGTCCACATGCACATCTCCCATACTGGTGTGCTCGTTTCACTACCTGGATTTTGGTTTCCACTTCTTTCTTTTAAATGACAAGCCTTCTTCCTGCATGCTACACACACCTTGTAGCAGTTTCAGCTTGAAGCATGTTGGTGCTCTCAAAACGCTGTGTAACTTCTGTAGGCTGTGTTACTCTCCAGCACTGAATACACTACTTAGAGCTCCTTTCACCACAGTCACACAAACACATCTTTTTGTGAAAGTCCTACCTCAGGTCACTTGGAAATGTAAGGTTTTCATGGAGAACATGAGGTCAATCATGGTTTTGCACTCTGCAACCAATAGAAATGTCCTTTTGTACATAGCCATCTGAAATTCACATCAAAATACCCTTCTTTTCTGGTTTCTTGAATGTTCTCAACACATTAGGAGAAAGATCGTGTTTGAGCAAGAGTGATGTAGTGTGCGTTTTCCTGGATTTCAAGTGATTTGGGAAACATACTCCTTGTTTTTCCACATTGTGTAAGAAACAACATGAGGCTTGCAAGAGATTGAAACAATGCATCCCAAAACGTATTCCAGCAGTGAAAACACATGTTTCTACAAAGACTTTGAAGGAGCAAGCAAAAGCCTAGTGGCAGAGTGTTCTTTCAGAGAGAAACACATGCATTTCATCCTTCTGGAGTGAGTTTTCAGCCTGGAATTCATTTGCATTTTGTACTGTGCAGAATGTAGCTACCTGCTCGGGGTTTGTCTCATAGAAGCACCTTTCCTGCAGGAGCTTGTTGCAACATTCATTGTTTGGCTAAGTTCTTTAGGGTTGGTTTTGGAAGGTCTTTCAACTTTGGCCAAATCCCGCTTCGTACGAAATTTTTTCACAGCGCTGTCTCCAAGTGTCCACAAAGAGCTGCTGCTTGAAACTGTCCACATGCACATCTCCCATACTGGTGTGCTCGTTTCACTACCTGGATTTTGGTTTCCACTTCTTTCTTTTAAATGACAAGCCTTCTTCCTGCATGCTACACACACCTTGTAGCAGTTTCAGCTTGAAGCATGTTGGTGCTCTCAAAACGCTGTGTAACTTCTGTAGGCTGTGTTACTCTCCAGCACTGAATACACTACTTAGAGCTCCTTTCACCACAGTCACACAAACACATCTTTTTGTGAAAGTCCTACCTCAGGTCACTTGGAAATGTAAGGTTTTCATGGAGAACATGAGGTCAATCATGGTTTTGCACTCTGCAACCAATAGAAATGTCCTTTTGTACATAGCCATCTGAAATTCACATCAAAATACCCTTCTTTTCTGGTTTCTTGAATGTTCTCAACACATTAGGAGAAAGATCGTGTTTGAGCAAGAGTGATGTAGTGTGCGTTTTCCTGGATTTCAAGTGATTTGGGAAACATACTCCTTGTTTTTCCACATTGTGTAAGAAACAACATGAGGCTTGCAAGAGATTGAAACAATGCATCCCAAAACGTATTCCAGCAGTGAAAACACATGTTTCTACAAAGACTTTGAAGGAGCAAGCAAAAGCCTAGTGGCAGAGTGTTCTTTCAGAGAGAAACACATGCATTTCATCCTTCTGGAGTGAGTTTTCAGCCTGGAATTCATTTGCATTTTGTACTGTGCAGAATGTAGCTACCTGCTCGGGGGTTGTCTCATAGAAGCACCTTTCCTGCAGGAGCTTGTTGCAACATTCATTGTTTGGCTAAGTTCTTTAGGGTTGGTTTTGGAAGGTCTTTCAACTTTGGCCAAATCCCGTTTCGTACGAAATTTTTTCACAGCGCTGTCTCCAAGTGTCCACAAAGAGCTGCTGCTTGAAACTGTCCACATGCACATCTCCCATACTGGTGTGCTCGTTTCACTACCTGGATTTTGGTTTCCACTTCTTTCTTTTAAATGACAAGCCTTCTTCCTGCATGCTACACACACCTTGTAGCAGTTTCAGCTTGAAGCATGTTGGTGCTCTCAAAACGCTGTGTAACTTCTGTAGGCTGTGTTACTCTCCAGCACTGAATACACTACTTAGAGCTCCTTTCACCACAGTCACACAAACACATCTTTTTGTGAAAGTCCTACCTCAGGTCACTTGGAAATGTAAGGTTTTCATGGAGAACATGAGGTCAATCATGGTTTTGCACTCTGCAACCAATAGAAATGTCCTTTTGTACATAGCCATCTGAAATTCACATCAAAATACCCTTCTTTTCTGGTTTCTTGAATGTTCTCAACACATTAGGAGAAAGATCGTGTTTGAGCAAGAGTGATGTAGTGTGCGTTTTCCTGGATTTCAAGTGATTTGGGAAACATACTCCTTGTTTTTCCACATTGTGTAAGAAACAACATGAGGCTTGCAAGAGATTGAAACAATGCATCCCAAAACGTATTCCAGCAGTGAAAACACATGTTTCTACAAAGACTTTGAAGGAGCAAGCAAAAGCCTAGTGGCAGAGTGTTCTTTCAGAGAGAAACACATGCATTTCATCCTTCTGGAGTGAGTTTTCAGCCTGGAATTCATTTGCATTTTGTACTGTGCAGAATGTAGCTACCTGCTCGGGGGTTGTCTCATAGAAGCACCTTTCCTGCAGGAGCTTGTTGCAACATTCATTGTTTGGCTAAGTTCTTTAGGGTTGGTTTTGGAAGGTCTTTCAACTTTGGCCAAATCCCGTTTCGTACGAAATTTTTTCACAGCGCTGTCTCCAAGTGTCCACAAAGAGCTGCTGCTTGAAACTGTCCACATGCACATCTCCCATACTGGTGTGCTCGTTTCACTACCTGGATTTTGGTTTCCACTTCTTTCTTTTAAATGACAAGCCTTCTTCCTGCATGCTACACACACCTTGTAGCAGTTTCAGCTTGAAGCATGTTGGTGCTCTCAAAACGCTGTGTAACTTCTGTAGGCTGTGTTACTCTCCAGCACTGAATACACTACTTAGAGCTCCTTTCACCACAGTCACACAAACACATCTTTTTGTGAAAGTCCTACCTCAGGTCACTTGGAAATGTAAGGTTTTCATGGAGAACATGAGGTCAATCATGGTTTTGCACTCTGCAACCAATAGAAATGTCCTTTTGTACATAGCCATCTGAAATTCACATCAAAATACCCTTCTTTTCTGGTTTCTTGAATGTTCTCAACACATTAGGAGAAAGATCGTGTTTGAGCAAGAGTGATGTAGTGTGCGTTTTCCTGGATTTCAAGTGATTTGGGAAACATACTCCTTGTTTTTCCACATTGTGTAAGAAACAACATGAGGCTTGCAAGAGATTGAAACAATGCATCCCAAAACGTATTCCAGCAGTGAAAACACATGTTTCTACAAAGACTTTGAAGGAGCAAGCAAAAGCCTAGTGGCAGAGTGTTCTTTCAGAGAGAAACACATGCATTTCATCCTTCTGGAGTGAGTTTTCAGCCTGGAATTCATTTGCATTTTGTACTGTGCAGAATGTAGCTACCTGCTCGGGGGTTGTCTCATAGAAGCACCTTTCCTGCAGGAGCTTGTTGCAACATTCATTGTTTGGCTAAGTTCTTTAGGGTTGGTTTTGGAAGGTCTTTCAACTTTGGCCAAATCCCGCTTCGTACGAAATTTTTTCACAGCGCTGTCTCCAAGTGTCCACAAAGAGCTGCTGCTTGAAACTGTCCACATGCACATCTCCCATACTGGTGTGCTCGTTTCACTACCTGGATTTTGGTTTCCACTTCTTTCTTTTAAATGACAAGCCTTCTTCCTGCATGCTACACACACCTTGTAGCAGTTTCAGCTTGAAGCATGTTGGTGCTCTCAAAACGCTGTGTAACTTCTGTAGGCTGTGTTACTCTCCAGCACTGAATACACTACTTAGAGCTCCTTTCACCACAGTCACACAAACACATCTTTTTGTGAAAGTCCTACCTCAGGTCACTTGGAAATGTAAGGTTTTCATGGAGAACATGAGGTCAATCATGGTTTTGCACTCTGCAACCAATAGAAATGTCCTTTTGTACATAGCCATCTGAAATTCACATCAAAATACCCTTCTTTTCTGGTTTCTTGAATGTTCTCAACACATTAGGAGAAAGATCGTGTTTGAGCAAGAGTGATGTAGTGTGCGTTTTCCTGGATTTCAAGTGATTTGGGAAACATACTCCTTGTTTTTCCACATTGTGTAAGAAACAACATGAGGCTTGCAAGAGATTGAAACAATGCATCCCAAAACGTATTCCAGCAGTGAAAACACATGTTTCTACAAAGACTTTGAAGGAGCAAGCAAAAGCCTAGTGGCAGAGTGTTCTTTCAGAGAGAAACACATGCATTTCATCCTTCTGGAGTGAGTTTTCAGCCTGGAATTCATTTGCATTTTGTACTGTGCAGAATGTAGCTACCTGCTCGGGGGTTGTCTCATAGAAGCACCTTTCCTGCAGGAGCTTGTTGCAACATTCATTGTTTGGCTAAGTTCTTTAGGGTTGGTTTTGGAAGGTCTTTCAACTTTGGCCAAATCCCGCTTCGTACGAAATTTTTTCACAGCGCTGTCTCCAAGTGTCCACAAAGAGCTGCTGCTTGAAACTGTCCACATGCACATCTCCCATACTGGTGTGCTCGTTTCACTACCTGGATTTTGGTTTCCACTTCTTTCTTTTAAATGACAAGCCTTCTTCCTGCATGCTACACACACCTTGTAGCAGTTTCAGCTTGAAGCATGTTGGTGCTCTCAAAACGCTGTGTAACTTCTGTAGGCTGTGTTACTCTCCAGCACTGAATACACTACTTAGAGCTCCTTTCACCACAGTCACACAAACACATCTTTTTGTGAAAGTCCTACCTCAGGTCACTTGGAAATGTAAGGTTTTCATGGAGAACATGAGGTCAATCATGGTTTTGCACTCTGCAACCAATAGAAATGTCCTTTTGTACATAGCCATCTGAAATTCACATCAAAATACCCTTCTTTTCTGGTTTCTTGAATGTTCTCAACACATTAGGAGAAAGATCGTGTTTGAGCAAGAGTGATGTAGTGTGCGTTTTCCTGGATTTCAAGTGATTTGGGAAACATACTCCTTGTTTTTCCACATTGTGTAAGAAACAACATGAGGCTTGCAAGAGATTGAAACAATGCATCCCAAAACGTATTCCAGCAGTGAAAACACATGTTTCTACAAAGACTTTGAAGGAGCAAGCAAAAGCCTAGTGGCAGAGTGTTCTTTCAGAGAGAAACACATGCATTTCATCCTTCTGGAGTGAGTTTTCAGCCTGGAATTCATTTGCATTTTGTACTGTGCAGAATGTAGCTACCTGCTCGGGGGTTGTCTCATAGAAGCACCTTTCCTGCAGGAGCTTGTTGCAACATTCATTGTTTGGCTAAGTTCTTTAGGGTTGGTTTTGGAAGGTCTTTCAACTTTGGCCAAATCCCGTTTCGTACGAAATTTTTTCACAGCGCTGTCTCCAAGTGTCCACAAAGAGCTGCTGCTTGAAACTGTCCACATGCACATCTCCCATACTGGTGTGCTCGTTTCACTACCTGGATTTTGGTTTCCACTTCTTTCTTTTAAATGACAAGCCTTCTTCCTGCATGCTACACACACCTTGTAGCAGTTTCAGCTTGAAGCATGTTGGTGCTCTCAAAACGCTGTGTAACTTCTGTAGGCTGTGTTACTCTCCAGCACTGAATACACTACTTAGAGCTCCTTTCACCACAGTCACACAAACACATCTTTTTGTGAAAGTCCTACCTCAGGTCACTTGGAAATGTAAGGTTTTCATGGAGAACATGAGGTCAATCATGGTTTTGCACTCTGCAACCAATAGAAATGTCCTTTTGTACATAGCCATCTGAAATTCACATCAAAATACCCTTCTTTTCTGGTTTCTTGAATGTTCTCAACACATTAGGAGAAAGATCGTGTTTGAGCAAGAGTGATGTAGTGTGCGTTTTCCTGGATTTCAAGCGATTTGGGAAACATACTCCTTGTTTTTCCACATTGTGTAAGAAACAACATGAGGCTTGCAAGAGATTGAAACAATGCATCCCAAAACGTATTCCAGCAGTGAAAACACATGTTTCTACAAAGACTTTGAAGGAGCAAGCAAAAGCCTAGTGGCAGAGTGTTCTTTCAGAGAGAAACACATGCATTTCATCCTTCTGGAGTGAGTTTTCAGCCTGGAATTCATTTGCATTTTGTACTGTGCAGAATGTAGCTACCTGCTCGGGGGTTGTCTCATAGAAGCACCTTTCCTGCAGGAGCTTGTTGCAACATTCATTGTTTGGCTAAGTTCTTTAGGGTTGGTTTTGGAAGGTCTTTCAACTTTGGCCAAATCCCGCTTCGTACGAAATTTTTTCACAGCGCTGTCTCCAAGTGTCCACAAAGAGCTGCTGCTTGAAACTGTCCACATGCACATCTCCCATACTGGTGTGCTCGTTTCACTACCTGGATTTTGGTTTCCACTTCTTTCTTTTAAATGACAAGCCTTCTTCCTGCATGCTACACACACCTTGTAGCAGTTTCAGCTTGAAGCATGTTGGTGCTCTCAAAACGCTGTGTAACTTCTGTAGGCTGTGTTACTCTCCAGCACTGAATACACTACTTAGAGCTCCTTTCACCACAGTCACACAAACACATCTTTTTGTGAAAGTCCTACCTCAGGTCACTTGGAAATGTAAGGTTTTCATGGAGAACATGAGGTCAATCATGGTTTTGCACTCTGCAACCAATAGAAATGTCCTTTTGTACATAGCCATCTGAAATTCACATCAAAATACCCTTCTTTTCTGGTTTCTTGAATGTTCTCAACACATTAGGAGAAAGATCGTGTTTGAGCAAGAGTGATGTAGTGTGCGTTTTCCTGGATTTCAAGTGATTTGGGAAACATACTCCTTGTTTTTCCACATTGTGTAAGAAACAACATGAGGCTTGCAAGAGATTGAAACAATGCATCCCAAAACGTATTCCAGCAGTGAAAACACATGTTTCTACAAAGACTTTGAAGGAGCAAGCAAAAGCCTAGTGGCAGAGTGTTCTTTCAGAGAGAAACACATGCATTTCATCCTTCTGGAGTGAGTTTTCAGCCTGGAATTCATTTGCATTTTGTACTGTGCAGAATGTAGCTACCTGCTCGGGGGTTGTCTCATAGAAGCACCTTTCCTGCAGGAGCTTGTTGCAACATTCATTGTTTGGCTAAGTTCTTTAGGGTTGGTTTTGGAAGGTCTTTCAACTTTGGCCAAATCCCGCTTCGTACGAAATTTTTTCACAGCGCTGTCTCCAAGTGTCCACAAAGAGCTGCTGCTTGAAACTGTCCACATGCACATCTCCCATACTGGTGTGCTCGTTTCACTACCTGGATTTTGGTTTCCACTTCTTTCTTTTAAATGACAAGCCTTCTTCCTGCATGCTACACACACCTTGTAGCAGTTTCAGCTTGAAGCATGTTGGTGCTCTCAAAACCCTGTGTAACTTCTGTAGGCTGTGTTACTCTCCAGCACTGAATACACTACTTAGAGCTCCTTTCACCACAGTCACACAAACACATCTTTTTGTGAAAGTCCTACCTCAGGTCACTTGGAAATGTAAGGTTTTCATGGAGAACATGAGGTCAATCATGGTTTTGCACTCTGCAACCAATAGAAATGTCCTTTTGTACATAGCCATCTGAAATTCACATCAAAATACCCTTCTTTTCTGGTTTCTTGAATGTTCTCAACACATTAGGAGAAAGATCGTGTTTGAGCAAGAGTGATGTAGTGTGCGTTTTCCTGGATTTCAAGTGATTTGGGAAACATACTCCTTGTTTTTCCACATTGTGTAAGAAACAACATGAGGCTTGCAAGAGATTGAAACAATGCATCCCAAAACGTATTCCAGCAGTGAAAACACATGTTTCTACAAAGACTTTGAAGGAGCAAGCAAAAGCCTAGTGGCAGAGTGTTCTTTCAGAGAGAAACACATGCATTTCATCCTTCTGGAGTGAGTTTTCAGCCTGGAATTCATTTGCATTTTGTACTGTGCAGAATGTAGCTACCTGCTCGGGGGTTGTCTCATAGAAGCACCTTTCCTGCAGGAGCTTGTTGCAACATTCATTGTTTGGCTAAGTTCTTTAGGGTTGGTTTTGGAAGGTCTTTCAACTTTGGCCAAATCCCGTTTCGTACGAAATTTTTTCACAGCGCTGTCTCCAAGTGTCCACAAAGAGCTGCTGCTTGAAACTGTCCACATGCACATCTCCCATACTGGTGTGCTCGTTTCACTACCTGGATTTTGGTTTCCACTTCTTTCTTTTAAATGACAAGCCTTCTTCCTGCATGCTACACACACCTTGTAGCAGTTTCAGCTTGAAGCATGTTGGTGCTCTCAAAACGCTGTGTAACTTCTGTAGGCTGTGTTACTCTCCAGCACTGAATACACTACTTAGAGCTCCTTTCACCACAGTCACACAAACACATCTTTTTGTGAAAGTCCTACCTCAGGTCACTTGGAAATGTAAGGTTTTCATGGAGAACATGAGGTCAATCATGGTTTTGCACTCTGCAACCAATAGAAATGTCCTTTTGTACATAGCCATCTGAAATTCACATCAAAATACCCTTCTTTTCTGGTTTCTTGAATGTTCTCAACACATTAGGAGAAAGATCGTGTTTGAGCAAGAGTGATGTAGTGTGCGTTTTCCTGGATTTCAAGCGATTTGGGAAACATACTCCTTGTTTTTCCACATTGTGTAAGAAACAACATGAGGCTTGCAAGAGATTGAAACAATGCATCCCAAAACGTATTCCAGCAGTGAAAACACATGTTTCTACAAAGACTTTGAAGGAGCAAGCAAAAGCCTAGTGGCAGAGTGTTCTTTCAGAGAGAAACACATGCATTTCATCCTTCTGGAGTGAGTTTTCAGCCTGGAATTCATTTGCATTTTGTACTGTGCAGAATGTAGCTACCTGCTCGGGGGTTGTCTCATAGAAGCACCTTTCCTGCAGGAGCTTGTTGCAACATTCATTGTTTGGCTAAGTTCTTTAGGGTTGGTTTTGGAAGGTCTTTCAACTTTGGCCAAATCCCGCTTCGTACGAAATTTTTTCACAGCGCTGTCTCCAAGTGTCCACAAAGAGCTGCTGCATGAAACTGTCCACATGCACATCTCCCATACTGGTTTGCTCGATTCACTACCTGGATTTTGGTTTCCACTTCTTTCTTTGAAATGACAACCCTTCTCTCTGCATGCTACACACACCTTGTTGCAGTTTCAGCTTGAAGCATGTTGGTGCTCTCAAAACGCTGTGTAACTTCTGTAGGCTGTGTTACTCTCCAGCACTGAATACACTACATCGAGCTCGTTTCACCACAGTCACACAAACACATCTTTCTGTGAAAGTCCTACCTCAGGTCACTTGGAAATGTAAGGTTTTCATGGAGAACATGAGGTCCATCATGGTTTTGCACTCTGCAACCAATAGAAATGTCCTTTTGTACATAGCCATCTGAAATTCACATCAAAATACCCTTCTTTTCTGGTTTCTTGAATGTTCTCAACACATTAGGAGAAAGATCGTGTTTGAGCAAGAGTGATGTAGTGTGCGTTTTCCTGGATTTCAAGTGATTTGGGAAACATACTCCTTGTTTTTCCACATTGTGTAAGAAACAACATGAGGCTTGCAAGAGATTGAAACAATGCATCCCAAAACGTATTCCAGCAGTGAAAACACATGTTTCTACAAAGACTTTGAAGGAGCAAGCAAAAGCCTAGTGGCAGAGTGTTCTTTCAGAGAGAAACACATGCATTTCATCCTTCTGGAGTGAGTTTTCAGCCTGGAATTCATTTGCATTTTGTACTGTGCAGAATGTAGCTACCTGCTCGGGGGTTGTCTCATAGAAGCACCTTTCCTGCAGGAGCTTGTTGCAACATTCATTGTTTGGCTAAGTTCTTTAGGGTTGGTTTTGGAAGGTCTTTCAACTTTGGCCAAATCCCGCTTCGTACGAAATTTTTTCACAGCGCTGTCTCCAAGTGTCCACAAAGAGCTGCTGCTTGAAACTGTCCACATGCACATCTCCCATACTGGTGTGCTCGTTTCACTACCTGGATTTTGGTTTCCACTTCTTTCTTTTAAATGACAAGCCTTCTTCCTGCATGCTACACACACCTTGTAGCAGTTTCAGCTTGAAGCACGTTGGTGCTCTCAAAACGCTGTGTAACTTCTGTAGGCTGTGTTACTCTCCAG